>NW_015090920.1:4010202-4075432 GCF_001431845.1 Calidris pugnax | reverse complement strand
ATGTAGATGAATGACAGGAAAAGAAAAAAGGTTTCCGCTGAAAGGACCAAGGTGTACAAATAAAAAAGAAACTATCATTCTGTGTAACATATTCTCATTTTCTTTATCTTCTGGTGTGCAAATATTGTGCTAGCTGAATATAAAAGTAGCACAACTTTAGGGTACAAAAAAAAAACCACACTGTAACAACATCAAGAGTGGTCTTACATCAAGGAGGGCCCTGAGGATGTCTTTGTTGTCAACTTCAGAAGAAAAGAGAGGAACAGAAGAGGAAACTGGCAGAAGGAATAGATGCCAAAGAGAACTCAAAGGATTAGGTCCGGGTGAGGTGATCGGTATTCGAAAACAGTCTGCCTTCTGGCTCTGATCTAAGGGAATAGGCTGGCAGCAAAGCCAGAGGGCATAACAGCACAAACACACCTTCAGCACACTGCTGGAGGCTTGCCTCAGTGCCTCAAAAATTGTGGTAGCAATTAGAAATAAAGGTATATAGGAGCAATAGGCGAAAGTGCTCTATTTATGAATAAAAGTCCTCTTTTTACATAATACTCTGTCTACTTGTGTCTTTTTTTCCCTTCTTTTTTTTTGCCACTTAGTACGTTTTTCTTGTGGTAGCTCATCGATGCTGTAAGTTGCGCCTACGTTGCACTTACATAGTGTTAATGCCTGGAAGATGAAAGTAAAAACCTTTGAATATATTAATGCTATAACACAGATGTCTTACTTTTTATACTCTTTTTTTAGAAATATGGTGTGGTTAATAATGATGCAGATTGTGCTGGATGGATGAGCAGATGAAACAGGGGAATACAGATTAAATAAAAATTTCTTCAAAGCTTACGTTTGCTTCATAATTTAACTTCTGTACTTGTCATGATAGTAGTAGCTAGGTGCAACCACGCATAATCACATTGTTCTAAAACATCCTGGTGAAACAGAACAAACCTCATCTAAACAGCACTGCCACACTTGTTCAGGTAACCGGGAAAAAAAAAATAATTAGGAAATGTCAGCTCGGCTCCGTGGTTGATGATAATTAGAAATCTAGAGTTAGAATAAAAAGTACACAAACAGTTTCGCAGTTGAGAACTATGGAATAATCTGTCCAGACCTCCTTTTTTTTTTTATACACAACATCTCATGCCTTTTCTGCTCTCGTATTTGTGTTACACCCCGGCCAGCAGCGAGGAACACCGATACAACAAAGCTCCTGCTTTGTTAATGGAAAAGCTCTCTTCTGGGGTCATTGCTCACTGGGTGATGTTTGGGCAGCGTGTGGTAACTCGGCCTCATCCGAGAGCTGTTCCCCTTCTTCAGGGCTCAGGTTTTCAACAACCCAGGTATTCCAAGGAGTTACTGGTAGAGAGGATCTTACTCTTTGAACTGGCCACCTACATGGCCTCCTTTGCTCCTGACGTCTGGCCAGACTGACAGAACGACAAACATGTAGTTGTTTGTTGTTAAAAACATCTTTAGATGTTTTCAGCCTCTCTTAAAACAGCCCCGTAACTAGCCTGGTTGATAGATTTGGAGGCTTTACACATTTTTTCTATTTCTTGCAGGTTGAAAATGTCCGACGTATTCTATTACAATATTATGATTCTGCTGTTCTCACGGTTGGAGATACACCATACTCTTTTCCTTGTTGGATTAATCTAAATCAGGGCATATTACTGGCATAAAAATAACACAGATATTTTAGCTGCGTGCATTGAAAGCATTTTGAAGCCACTCCGACTGGTTTTAAGAAGAGTTCTGGCTAGTCATGCTCATTTTCAAATTGATTTGCGATATTCAGATTGCGAAACTGGCCAAATTTTGCATTTGAAAAGCCAATTTTCATATTGACTTTCATAATTTGCATTCCATTGATAACAGCAGGTTTGACACGAAAGCCACCTGGTGTCTTTTTCGGAAAAGCAACATCCCAGAGACGTTCCCATTGGCATCACAGTATTTATTTGTCCCTACTTTCTGAACCTAGCACATGAAACAGTTGGTCACCTGTTGGTCACTTGTTCCTATGGTTACACACTGGATACACCAACCTGGAGCAGTTATATCTGCATTGCATCTTTGTTCAGCTGACACCTTAAATGCTTGGAAGCAGTGTAGTTCAGAGAAATTATTGATATTAATAGATAGTCTCTCCTTCCTCACTAGGAGGATGACATACTTCAGGTGTGGGCAGCTGTCACATTGCTTTAGCCTTTCCAGGTTCAAGGTACACACGTGACAGACAGCAAGTGACCCCTGTATAACACTGGTGACAGTCATTGCTTCTCTGGTTTTTCCCTTATTTTAGTTCTGCTTCCCTAGCTTGCTCTTAGAAGCAAAAGGATGTTGCAGACATGATCTACCCTGACTTTGTGCTAACTTCAAATCACTGCAGCTGAGCACGCTGAGCACTCGGGTATTTATCTCAAGGAGTCCTCTTAGCATATTTGGCTGGCAGCATTAATATTCTTTTACAGCAAATTTAATCTGCATTGTCTCTCTCAGCCACCCATTTCCACTCCGTAGCGTAGAGATTGGGGTAAGTAATTGCTTGCTTAATACAATCTTGCCTGGTTGTGAGACAGTCTGTGCTTTTGCCAGCCAGCTCAGATATTATTTCCTCGATTGCCGGCATCTGTTACTGAGCTCATCTCCGTACCATCTTGTATAAATGAATTGCTCTAAGCAAATGTATTTTGTCAGTTTTTTCACCAGCTGTCACGCCGCTTACCCAACTCCAGGGCTGTGTCTCTTCACTGAATTTTTCCATTTGCTTATACTGAAAGCATTTAATGCATCAGTTGAATCATTTCATCTAGTTCTAGTACTGCGTGTCTGACAGACGTTGCAGTCCTTGAAGTACTCTCAGTAATCTTTTAATAGCTTCGTTCCAACGTGCATATTTTGCTTTGAGTGATTTTATTTCTTTTTCTGTGTTTATTTTATGGGTTATTTGTCCTATTACAATGACTGAGGCAATACATACCCAGCAGTGATTCAGCTGGTCAAAAACCAGGCTGAGGATTCATACGGTATTACAATTACCAGTGCATTTGCAGCATGGTTGGGAATTTTCTGAAAAATGCCTCACGGAGGGATTGCCTGCAGTGGACAGTAACAGAAAGAAGAGGGGGCCCCGAGAGAAACAGTTGCTACAAGCACATTACTGTCACATCAAAACAGCTCCTGCTGAAACCTCCTCCTCGGAAAGGAGAACACCAACAGTGAGGGAAGTTCCAGAGAGAACCTTATATCTCTGGCCTTAATAATTTAAAAAGGTACCTCCTTTAAAAAATAAAAGCCTCTTACCACTACCTCAAGACTGTCTAAAGATCAAAACTAGTGAAAGCAAGAATACGAGGGAAATTTAATTGACTGAAACTGGTGTCAGAAATGAGGTTTAACTAGTGGACACATCAATGATGGGTGCACTGTGCTGCTCCTTGCCCAGATCCATCTTCCTCTCCCTGAGCTGGGGTGTGTTTCTGCAGCTCCTGAGGATACACCAGATGTTGTGGCTCTAGAAAGAACTACAGGCCTGCACCTCCCAGGCAATGTTCATATGAGTTCAGTGGAACCACACCTTTTGTTGAAATAAAATGCTTCTAACAGCCACGAAATCCACATTTGAAAACAAAGGTTAATTTAAAATATGAAAAAACCCCACATGCCTGTTAACATATTTCTTTTCCTCTACAGGCAAACATCTATTCTGCTGCAGAAGACAGTAGGAAAACCAGCAAAAGTCCCAGAGGTAAAATTTTGTGCTGTTGTTGTACCTGTTGTATTGGAGGCGCAATCCAGGCCATTTGCTGGGATGGGAATAGCTCTCCCAGGGAAGGAGAGGCAGGATCATGTTAACACCAACCTCTCTTCCTTCCCAAGAACTTAATTAAAGAGAACAGACGGTATTTCTTCAGAGCCTTAACAAATACTGAAACCCCTACAATCCATTTTTTTAAGGGATGTAACTTAAAACCCTTACTTTACAGAGAGGCAAAACCAAGACAGAATTTTTGACTAAACACGTGTTAGAGGTCTTCATTTTAGATCCCTTGCATTTTGGATGTCCAGGTCTGTCATTCTTCCTGCTGTCCTCCTCCTGCTCCCCCTTCATCTAAAAGATGCTGAGCTCTCACAAGTACAGCTAAGAAGAGTTGTGTCCATGCTCAGCACCACAGAAAAGGAGACTCAAATGATTTCGGGTAGAAGCCCAAGCGTTACAAGCTTCTGTGCAAGAAACTGGGCTCTCAGCACCTTACTCAGGTCTTAGAGTTTCGATTTCCTCCAGCTCAGCACTCCTGCACCAGGAATTGGCAGCGCTGCCACCCTGTATCTACGTGTGTGCAAAAAATCTTTTACAGAAGAGGCCAAAGGGCAAACAGCTGCTGCACACTTTGGCAGTCGGTCTCCGAAGTGGTGAATGGTTATGGGGACATCTACAGTCCTTCAGACAGACAACAGCCTCCTTCCTTCATTCTCTGAGCTTGTCAAGCACGGATCAAGCTAATGCTTCGATGAACCCAGGGCAGTGGGCCCTCTAGTCAGGACCAGCATCCTGTAATGTCATTATTTGGCTTCAGCCTCTTTTCACCCTCTTGCAGCCTTCACAGACACATCCTAAACAACAGCTCTTACATTAATCTCTCAGAAATAAAGAAACATGACATTAAAGAAAGCTCATCTTTCTCCTCTCATGGTTGGTTTCACGCATTTTTGCACTATACCAAATCATATGTCCTTTTTTTAATCTCTAAAAATTAATATTTTATTTTTTCAAAGCGTGAAGCTGCTCTGCGAGGTGAAGAGGGCTGTGGAGAGAAGGCACAGCAGGAGTTTAGGAAGCTTGTGAGTTTTCCACGTCACCATTTTTTTCCTGGCTGTGAGTGCGGCGAAAAATAATTAAGATCCTTGTAATTAATAAAATATGAAATCTGCGTAACTTCTGACTCTGTATATGCAATGATACATTAAAAATGGTGATTCACCTGGTTTGTACTACAAAGAAGAAGTGACATGCTTTTTTTGAGCAGTTCAAAGAAGTCCCTCAGTAAATATAGTATATGTACTTGAGTGTTTTTTTATTTCCTAAGTCATCCAGACCTCACTCACATGGCACTACATACAGGTAAGTAGGGAAAGAAGGCTCTTTGCATTTTTGGAACAGCAGCAAGAATTTAAAAGCTTAACAGTGGCCTTGAGCAGCCAAGGTGTCAGACTAAATGACGCAACAACTTGAAGCCAGGGTCCCCACGTGTGTTTCCTTCTAGATCTACTTTAAAAGTAATCTGTGCTGCAATGTTTACAGAAAGCCCCAAAGATAACTGTAAGGACACTGGAGAATTGAGATTATGTTTAGCAGTTGTCTACATCTGCTAATCCAGGAGGGCCCAGTGATTTCCTAAGGATTTCACTTGTGCTGAGAATTCCACCTCTGTGAAAGTGGAATATAAATAATATACATTTTATTTAAATTAAACAATATAAACTTCCTGAATGCTGTTGCTCTCACTTCAGAATGCAGAAACCGTTAAAATAAATGCAACTATTTGTAATCAAACTCCTGTGCTTGTGACGTTTGTAATGGAACTGAGAGTAGAAATTTTAGTTCCAGTTGTAGTTTTCTATTTTAAATCTTTCAGCAATGCTTGTGTCCTACAGGAGATCTGGCAGATCCCTAACCAATACTACCCCATTTTATAACAACTGAACCATAGTTTAACTTTTGTCCTGACAGGATAAAAATCCTGGTGATATCTGGCAAAGTCAGGGCTGATAACAGAGATGGCTGTAGGTGGTTATACAGAAGGTTTGAATTCCAGAGAAAATGAAGAGTGGAAAACAAGCAAATCCCAACCTGAATGCAAATAATTAATGGAAGTTGCTAGGAGAGGAAAGAAAGGAGAAAGTGAACTGGAGGGAACAAGCAAAAATAAGAACATCCATCTGATTTAATTTAGGCATGTTACATACATGTTATACTATTGCTCTAAAAAAAGAATGAGCTTGTTCTCAGTCCTGCAGGACTGATGCATTGGCCTGTCAGCTTGCTGTAGGTGAGCAGAAGGGCTGGGGGGGGTCAGGGCCTGATGGTGTCCCACCTCCAACCTCTGCCCATGCAGTGTGAAGAAACACCCCGAGCCTGACATGTACCACTTGGGTGACCATGGGTGACCCTGACACACAGGCGGTCACCCAAAACATTTCCACCATTCTGAAAGTCATTCTTATTCCAAAACTAGTTGCCAGTGGTGTTCTCTGTGGCAGCAGACAGCAGAGAGTATTAGGTTCTTTTAATATTTCTAAGTAAAATGCGGCAAGCCCTCATGATACAGAGCACAATGAGGTGTTACAACAGGCTGTAGATCTTCACAGAATGGAAAGGGATCTCCAAAACACAGGACTGAAATGTATTCCTTCACAACCAGAGGTATCATTTGAGATGAGCAAAATAAATGCCAATTAATAGAATTAACACCCTGCAAAGCTCTCATTTGAGTAGGCAATCAATCAGCTACCTTCTGGCTCTCACCCAATATTGTAAGACCGGTAAGACTCGGGGTCACCACAATTCTTACACAGCCAGGCATTATCTTCAGGTCACATGGAGAGCTCGACCTGACACAACAACTTGTGGTTAAAAGGAGTATATTGAATATGGACCATCTCTAGAACAAGAGTCATAGCAAGACATTTTCGGTTCCTGGGCAGGTGGGGCATCCACACATTCTCCCTCTTGCCTCATCCCTGAGCAGATCTGCATTGCAGCCTTCTGCCAGCACAGGAGTGCCAGGGAGCAGTCTGCTGAGGTGCAAGCTTTGACCAAAGCCCGTGAGGTCATTTCTGCAGCCACAATCTATTCTAACAAAAATCTGCTTTTATCAGCCAGGACTTAAGTGCTAAATTCAATATAGGCTTGAATTTTTGGGTGTGCATTCCTTCTGTACAAAGCAACTAAGCAACTCTTGTGCTGCCTTGAAGGAGGCAATTACCCCTGCCCAAACCTAATCACCAAGTTGAGATGCTTTCAGTCTAGAGAGTAGGCAAGCACCCGAGTTAGGCATCCCTCTGATGAGTGGAGGATTTTTACCTGTAGTCATTTAAAGCACTTCTGTATTTCATAATCTCTTTCACCCAGCTGTTGTCACGTGCTGGTGAGCATTGAATATGCATTAGTATATTCTTGGAGGAGAGGAACACATCTAAGTTGACAAACACTAGATACCACAGTCCAACATCATGTGGTGGTTCCCTCTCCAAATCCCAGAACATACACACAAAGTCCAAAGCCACGTTTTCAGGACCTCATTATGATTTATTCCCAGCTTTGTGAATGACTGCAGTTTTTTTAATGGCACTAGAAATACTCAATTTCCTACTATGTCCGTGATTTAACCTACCTACCTGCTGCTTCCAGACCCATAGATAAACGGGATACACTCGGCAATTACCCCTGCCCAAACCTAATCACCAAGTTGAGATGCTTTCAGTCTAGAGAGTAGGCAAGCACCCGAGTTAGGCATCCCTCTGATGAGTGGAGGATTTTTACCTGTAGTCATTTAAAGCACTTCTGTATTTCATAATCTCTTTCACCCAGCTGTTGTCACGTGCTGGTGAGCATTGAATATGCATTAGTATATTCTTGGAGGAGAGGAACACATCTACGTTGACAAACACTAGATACCACAGTCCAAGACCACGCGGTGGTTCCATCTCCAAATCTCAGAACATACACACAAAGTCCAAAGCCACATTTTCAGGACCTCATTATGATTTATTCCCAGCTTTGTGAATGACTGCAGTCTTTTAATGGCACTAGAAATACTCAATTTCCTACCATGTCTGTGATTTAACCTACCTATCCACCACTTCCAGATCCATAGATAAACGGGATGTAATACACTCAGTCTAACACTAATTAAGAATTAAACACTGTCCATTGTATTGCTCTACTAGAGAATTATTACATGCATTTTATAAGAGGAAGAAGACATACCTTTTCTGCCAGTTAGAAAAGTGTGCAAGGATTTATATGTATGGGTACACCAGATAATGAACCCCTTCAGGAGTAGGAAAGTTGGGCAGAATCAAACCAGGAATAATTTTATCAATGTTCAAGTAATATCCAAACTAATAATCAACATAACATTTAATTGTTCTTGCACCAATTCTCAGTAGTTCCTTAATCCTCACCCTACTCAGGAAGAAAGGGATTTTTGAAAGAGGAACGAGTCAATTGGTTTTTCAAATGAGTAAAAAAGAGAACTGAAACACTTTCCAAATAACCTAGAAAAGGGATAACCTTACATGGATCCCATCTGCATGTCCTTCTGGTGACAAGGGTGTGTCTGCCTGGGCATAACAGCAACGTCCTCAAGATGTCACGTCTCCCATGTTCAGTTCTGGTGGATCACAATTTTAAAAGCACTTTTGTCTCCCAAACAATGTAGTGGAATATGAGAAGGGTGAAAAGTATAATTAATACCAAGTAGGATATGTAAAAACACAACTTCTCCCTGCCAGAGAAGCAATGAGTTTCTACCTGGTCCCTTTTGGGCTAAGCTGTTTGATCAGCTTCCCTCAGTCTCTGTGGATGTCCTTATTCCAGTCTAATTGAAGGACCCCTGTTCTCTTTTTATTTTTGCTCTATGAAAAATGCATTGGAGATGTCTTATAATGAACTTTGATATGGTGAAATGATAATAATGTCCTAATTATATATAAAAATGTAATTACACTTGCTACTATTATAGAAAAACTCCCTTTATAATGAAGTGTTATGTTAGAAAAAAAGATTTCATTATAGGCGGATTCCTTTACTTGTTAATTTGGCCTGTGATTCATCGCTTTAATATTAAAAAAAATTTCTCTCTAAGTTACTTTTGATGTTTCTCATTTATGGTTCATTTCTCTGCTCTGGCACCTTAAGATGCCAAAAATTACAAACTTATTTAAGATATACTTAAAAATGCACTAGTTCTTTAAAAGGAAGATGGGGAAAAAAAGGAATAAGAGTCCTTTTTCTGGCAAAAATACTTTCTAATGGAACATGGAACCAGGTTAAATACCACGGCTGTGTTCTCGCTGACCAATTGCCTTTGCTGTTAAAACTTTTTTCCTCAACATATTATTAAAGAATGGTAGTATCAAATACCTACAATTGCTCATAAAAGGAAGGATAGCGTTAAAAATAGACCATTTAGAAAGACCAGTTCCACAAAAGAAGCACGAACTCTTATGAAAGTCGCAATAAAGTGACAGTTCTGAGCAAAATCTGGAAAAGAAAAAGAAAAAGAAAAAGAAAAAGAAAAAGAAAAAGAAAAAGAAAAAGAAAAAGAAAAAGAAAAAGAAAAAGAAAAAAGAGGAGCAAGAACATAATGTGATCTCAGGTCTAATATATCAAAACTGGTATGAGTTCAGAATAAGAATATTTTCCCTCTTGTATCATGAAAAAAGTACTTCAAGTGTTTTTATGAGGCAGCAAGTTTCCCTCTGCATTATAGCACAGCTTGCAGCTAATCCCCCGTTTAAAAGCCAGAGAGGGAAGGTGATGGTGAGCCAGTGATTTGCTAATAATTGAAAAAGATAACAATATTTTTTTTGGAACAGGAAATAGCATTTCCCAACCCAAAACATAAAATGGTTATGAGGTGATAGAATGTCTAACCAATTCCACTAAACTACGTAGTCACTGTAAAGAGACATCTCCTAAGATCTTTTAAATTGAAAAAAAAAAAAGGATTTTTAATAAAGCATACATCCCAGCCTATATTGTGTTTCCAAGCAGAGAGCTTCAGTTGCTTTTTGCATGGAAATTCCCTGCCCCATCCACTCTCTTTCCTCCTCCTTTTTATTCAAGGTGGCCTCACTGAGGAGGATCTTCCCCACTCACCAGCAGTGGTCATGTCTCCAGCCCTCGGGAGAGCGGGGACTGGATCTGCCCTGGTGCAGAGCATTATGGAAATAAACACAGTGTGAGGAAGAGCTCTCTTACACCTGGAAGCTTCTCTGTCTTTCTCACACTGTACTGGACACCTAATGGAAGATATTGCTTTTTCTTACAGGCCTTGCCTCGTTTCTGTCTTTAGACCATCGCAGCCGTGACACCACTGATAACAAAATTTATTTATTTCTCTGTGGACAAAGCTGATGTATTCTGTATGATGCTCACAGTGCATCACGGTCTCCACTCTTGCTCCCTTGCCAGATACTTCTGTGAAAATAGCTTTCTGCTCTCTTTATAGTTCACATCTATACACACCTCCTAGCTGGCATATAAAGACAGAAAGACTCTGAAGGTCCATCTCTGCGGGTTCAGCAGAGACCTGTGTGTTTTCCTCATTTTGTGCTCTTGTAAAGCTGCTCAGGGCAAGACCCTCAGTCCCAAGACCATCCCAAGTACCAAAAGTTTTCGTCCACATAACTTCCCTTGCTTCGTTTTGCTTATCTGAATAAAGAGAGATCTAGGAACACTTAACTGTTTAACAAATACGGTAAAGCTGCTCAGGGCAAGACCCTCAGTCCTGTGAAGGGTCTCACAGAGAACGTCCCAAGTACCAAAAGTTTTCATCCACATAACTTCCCTTGCTTCATTTTGCTTATCCAAATAAAGAGATCCAGGAGCACTTAACTGTTTAACAAATACAAAAAAAGTGAATTTGAACAAAATTATCCTAACCTAATTGAGACCACGTCTGTCCACCCACCTGGTTTCACCTGCATCCATCAGGAATTCCAAATGTTTTTTTTCCTGGCCCACGATATAGGTAGTGTCTATTAAAGTAATATCCAGTTACCTATACCTTGTAGTGACAGAATCAGGTCTGACATTTTATTCTCATTCTCTGTATAGCCTAGATGTGGCTAGTCCAAATAATTGGCACAAAATTTCAGCTTTTGCCTCTCTGATATTAAGAAAGCAAAAAAAAAACAACCAAAAAGGGGCAGGGGAATGGAGGTGGAGCTCCCACCAAAACAAGAATAGTGGGAAAAGCTCCAATAAAAAGACATTTCTTGCCCCAAGTGAAGTTAGTGTGGAACAAGCAGTTGTTACAACATCATCCCCGGGGACAGTGGTGTTGCACAACAGAGTGTTCCTATCTCACACTCCAAAGGATGCTGTACCACACTGTTACGCTGCTGTATCACTAGACAAGATTCTTTCTTTCCTAGTCAGAAAGCTGGCATTTTAAAAATTATTCCCACATGCAAACTGAAACAATTCATTATCTAGAAAAAGAAAAACGTGCTGATAGATACTAAGCATGAGTGGTTGGTGTAAATTCAGATATATGATATTGCACTTTTGTCTCTCAGGTATAACAAGTCCTGACCATGCTAAGCATGAGTGGTTGGTGTAAATTCAGATGTATGACATTGCACTTTTGTCTCTCAGGTAAGTTGCACAACAGAGTGTTCCTATCTCACACTCCAAAGGATGCTGTACCACACTGTTACGCTGCTGTATCACTAGACAAGATTCTTTCTTTCCTAGTCAGAAAGCTGACATTTTAAAAATTATTCCCACATGCAAACTGAAACAATTCATTATCTAGAAAAAGAAAAACGTGCTGATAGATACTAAGCATGAGTGGTTGGTGTAAATTCAGATATATGATATTGCACTTTTGTCTCTCAGGTATAACAAGTCCTGACCATGATACAAGAGTATTTAGCTCCTCTAGAGCATCCTTTCAAAACATCCTCCTCACAGCAGCCCAGTGTAACACACTTAGTGATTCATTTTTTCAAAGTCAGCAAATCAGATTCTCATCTCAGTGTGCATTTAAGCTTATATAATTCATTCCATGGAAATAACTTTGATGAGACCCTACACCTGGAAGTCTGAGAGAGGAAGGGACGTGTCCAAGGCCATAGAGGAAGTCAGCTGTAGGACAGAGAGAAATGGGCAACATCAACAGGGTGGACTCTTCTTCCAACTGTCCTAATAGCAGCTGGTTCCTTTTCCAGTTAAAAAAACCCAAACCTATTAGTCAACCCACTTGCAAAATCAGCACAAGCATTTGCATATCTAACGGTCTAAGTTTTGAGGATGGTTTTGCTTTTGCAGTTGGAGGCTGTAGATATACAATTAAAGAAGTACAAGATCGGCTTGAGAGGCGGGGCTGAATAGATTCATTCCTTACCTGTTGCATTTTATAGCACTATTTTGTCTTCAGAAGGGAAAAAAAATAAAATCAGTGGGGACGTGAGGAAGGGCAGAAGAGAGACTTTTAAAATAGAGCAACAGATGTAGTCTGCAATAGAGCAGCAAGTGTTGCTGGGGGAGATACAATCTCATGTCCCAGCACAATGCAGAATTCCACCCAATTTTTTTTCTCCTTTGTCAAAGAGACACTCACATGAGTAACTGCAGATGAAGGAAAATTGGTTTTATAGAGGAAAACTAGTCACAGTTTTAATCACAGAAAATTTCTGAATTAATAAAAAGGTGTACTTTATTCTGTTGCCTTTCAGCACTACAATGAGTGTGTTGGGGTTCTTCTGATGTTTTGATGGAGATGATATTTTTGGAGTGTTATTTGTGATCATAGTAAAGTTATTGGAAAATGAGGGCCTTATTTTCTGCTTGGTTAAAAACACAGCGAAACATCTTAAGAAATGCCTTTTTCAGCCTTAATTATGTCCCTGCTACACCTGGCCACACAATTTCTGATTCCCTGCAGCTATCCAGTGGTGGAGAGAGACCTCTTGGCCAGCTGTGCTTACTCCTAGACCCTTCTAGTGTCCACCTCAACATACTTGCCTGGTAGCTTCACTGATGGCAGGTCTACCAGGGCAATGGCTGCAGAGCTCAATGGGCATGTAAAAGGAATTTACTGACAATACTTTCTGCCATTCAGAGATGCTAATGTTGACGTACAAGGCAAGTATTTCTTCTGTTAGCAAAGCCTCACATAGCAGAGCAATCGCAGTGATTTTTGACAGAAAGCACACCTTTGAAGGCTTTAAGATCCTTGCAGCCTTTAAAAATTTCATTCTAAGCTAGCCAGTTGCAAGATATTTCAAAAGCTTAAGCTTCCCATGATCAAAGGCGCTCTTGAATAACACTATTATGTTCTCCTCCTTAAATCCTGTCTACTTGGCAGAGTTGGTGAGGAATTCGGCAATTTATTACTTCTACTAGTGAAGCATATTGAAACATGCAAACTGCATGCACACAGCTCCTCGACAGTGTCACAGATTCTGTTGACATCTCAGGATCTGACAACACATAGCAATATTTTGAGAAAAACAGATTGCTGTTTATTCCACCGTTTAATTTAGAAAGCAGAAAAGTGATCAATGTTTAGTAATACCATTGCAGGCAAGACAAACATGTAGTTGCCACTTTGCAAGTCATCTACTTTGAAAGGAACATCTATTTGAAAATAAAATTGAGGACCAAATTTTCAGTCTCCGACTTAAAATTTTCTTACCCAGTTTCACTTGGTGTCTTGCCTGCAAAGGCAGGGTGTATTCAGACAGCTATTTGCAGGTGCCAGGGGGGTTCACCTTATCTTCTCGTTAGTGAATACAAACACAAGTTGTGCATTATAGAACCATAGAATTTTCTGGGTTGGAAGGGACCTTTAAGATCATCTAGTCCAACCATCAACCTAACTCTGATAAAAAAACCATCACTAAACCATGGCTCTAAGCACTATGTCAACCCGTCTTTTGAACACCTCCAGGGATGGTGCCTCAACCCCTTCCCTGGGCAGCCCATTCCAAGGCTTAATAACCCTTTCCGTGTAAAAATGTTTTCTAATCTCCAACCTGAACCTCCCCTGGTGCAACTTGAGGCCATTTCCCCTTGTCCCCTCGCCTGTTCCTTGGGAGAAGAGACCGACCCCCCCCTGGCTACACCCTCCTTTCAGGGAGTTGGAGAGAGCAATAAGGTCTCCCCTCAGCCTCCTCTTCTCCAGGCTGAACACCCCCAGCTCCCTCAGCCTCTCCTCACAAGACTTGTGCTCCAGACCCCTCACCAGCTCCGTTGCCCTTCTCTGGACCCGCTCCAGCACCTCAATGTCTTTTTTGTGGTGAGGGGCCCAAAACTGGACACAAATGTCCATTCACTTTTCTCACATGCCCAGTTTTGCCAACAATGAATGCTGTTAGTGATGAGTTTGTGATAGACCATACAGCTCCTCACCTGTATTTTATCCATATTGCATTTATTAGCATAAAGTTAAAAAAAAAATGATGGGACTACTCAACTGTACAACTTGTGCCAGCTTAGGATCTCCAGTCTCAACAAGGCTGGTCCAAGGCTGCAGTCACTAGATGTTTATAGTTCAGAGAGTCTGCTTTGAGGGACACTTATCTGGCACCTTCAGAATATCTCAGGCAAGCAATCTATGTCCAGGCTGAACACCCCCAGCTCCCTCAGCCTCTCCTCACAAGACTTGTGCTCCAGACCCCTCACCAGCTCCGTTGCCCTTCTCTGGACCCGCTCCAGCACCTCAATGTCTTTTTTGTGGTGAGGGGCCCAAAACTGGACACAAATGTCCATTCACTTTTCTCACATGCCCAGTTTTGCCAACAATGAATGCTGTTAGTGATGAGTTTGTGATAGACCATACAGCTCCTCACCTGTATTTTATCCATATTGCATTTATTAGCATAAAGTTAAAAAAAAAATGATGGGACTACTCAACTGTACAACTTGTGCCAGCTTAGGATCTCCAGTCTCAACAAGGCTGGTCCAAGGCTGCAGTCACTAGATGTTTATAGTTCAGAGAGTCTGCTTTGAGGGACACTTATCTGGCACCTTCAGAATATCTCAGGCAAGCAATCTATGTCTTAGTCTCCCACACTTTTATTTGATATAAACTATTTTATCTCTCTTTTTGTATAACACAGCTGAATATGACTAAATGTGCAATTTGTCCACAGAACCTACATGATTATTCATCCTTGCCATTAAGACAAATACAACTTTACTTGCCAGAAGGGGAGAAAGAGGGTGGGACAAAAAATAGGTATATTGCAGCCTGCTGCTGGGCTACGGTTCCTATTGGTTGGCTCCAGTTTGAGGGACTGTGAGAACAGGAAAGTTCTCAATGAGCTGTTTCCACTAAGAAAATGAGCTACTGGGAAAGCTGCCAACTAGACTCAACTCTCTTACACAGGTCTGTGACCCACTGCTACCTATTTATGTTCTGTTATAGTCTAGGCACCCCGATCTTGGTTTTTAATTCCTTTGTTTCCTCAAATATAAAAGAAATAGTGTGAAATTTGTGAAATATAAGCACATGTGGCCACCTCCAAAGGACCTGAATCAGATTCGAGTCTGATTCTGCATGCAAAATGCACAGGCAAGCAAATACGTAAACATACATATTAGCTGTAAAACTTGGAGGTACAAGCAAATGATATCTACATAATACAAATTAATATCTGGTTGTTGTTTTCCCATGCATTTGTTCATTAGAAGTTTTGACATTTTTAATCTTTATCTTATCTGAAGTCATACTGGGGAACATGCACTGGTTTTGGAAGTACCAGCAATCTCCACTAGCAAAACAGAGAAAGAAACATTTAGGACTCTCAGGAAGGCCAATGCTCTATCATTCCTAAATAAATAAGAAATTGTATATCTGGGGAAGAAAAATATCTTAAATCAAAACCACGGGGAATGAATGGGAAGGTTCTGTCAAGGTTGCATCTTAAAAGAGAAGCAACAGCGACTATCACCAAGATGTGTAAGGAGCTCCTGTGTTTCATCAGGAAGTGTTCAAACAGGGCAAACTGCTGGCTTTTAGTAAAAGTAAACCAGAAGTCAATAAACTCTGCACAGAAACTTTGCCAACTTTTGAAGGGTTATTTGTTTTCACTGGGTATTCAGTTTAAATTATTTCAGTTGAAGAGCATTCATTTGCAAGTGATGATTTAACATCCGTGATGAAGGTAAGAATTGAGGAGGGTCCCAAACACACGCTAATGACAAAACCAAAATCCTTTTTAGAAACTATTATTGGAGAATTCTAGTTGCAAGTAATCTTTCGGAGATTTTCACAGAGTACTCTTTCTTGTTGCAACTAAAATTATCAATACACCTGTAATAAACTGGAATGTCAATCATTTCTAGCCAGAGAAGTGTCCTAAAAGACAAGTGTTCTGCTCCAGGAGCTGTACAAACTGCGGACTGAGTCAGTACGCAGCAATGTGGAGCAAACAGCAATATTTAGCTAAAGAACTGATCCTGCCATTTTTAAAATTCTCTTGATTTTTTTTGTGCCGCCGCCAACTTCTCATTCAGAATTACGGCAGCTTGAGTCCTAGTCTTTGGGGAATATCTGAGAGACGTTTCAGTGTCTGATTCTTCAAGTAGCTCATTAGGGTGATGAAAAGCCACATGATGAAGGGGCAGTGCCATGCTTGAAGAGCTAGGGGTTCCTGTTGTCTTGAATTATTAACAAGTCAATATTTAGTGGACTGTTCCTGCCTGCCTGCCTACAGCAGGTGGTACCCCACTGCCTTTCACTTGGAAAGCATCTGCTTGCTCTGAGCCTCCCCAGAGCTTGCTATAGTCATTTGTTCGATTTGTAGAGAGCAATAAGGTCTCCCCTCAGCCTCCTCTTCTCCAGGCTGAACACCCCCAGCTCCCTCAGCCTCTCCTCACAAGACTTGTGCTCCAGACCCCTCACCAGCTCCGTTGCCCTTCTCTGGACCCGCTCCAGCACCTCAATGTCTTTTTTGTGGTGAGGGGCCCAAAACTGGACACAAATGTCCATTCACTTTTCTCACATGCCCAGTTTTGCCAACAATGAATGCTGTTAGTGATGAGTTTGTGATAGACCATACAGCTCCTCACCTGTATTTTATCCATATTGCATTTATTAGCATAAAGTTAAAAAAAAAATGATGGGACTACTCAACTGTACAACTTGTGCCAGCTTAGGATCTCCAGTCTCAACAAGGCTGGTCCAAGGCTGCAGTCACTAGATGTTTATAGTTCAGAGAGTCTGCTTTGAGGGACACTTATCTGGCACCTTCAGAATATCTCAGGCAAGCAATCTATGTCTTAGTCTCCCACACTTTTATTTGATATAAACTATTTTATCTCTCTTTTTGTATAACACAGCTGAATATGACTAAATGTGCAATTTGTCCACAGAACCTACATGATTATTCATCCTTGCCATTAAGACAAATACAACTTTACTTGCCAGAAGGGGAGAAAGAGGGTGGGACAAAAAATAGGTATATTGCAGCCTGCTGCTGGGCTACGGTTCCTATTGGTTGGCTCCAGTTTGAGGGACTGTGAGAACAGGAAAGTTCTCAATGAGCTGTTTCCACTAAGAAAATGAGCTACTGGGAAAGCTGCCAACTAGACTCAACTCTCTTACACAGGTCTGTGACCCACTGCTACCTATTTATGTTCTGTTATAGTCTAGGCACCCCGATCTTGGTTTTTAATTCCTTTGTTTCCTCAAATATAAAAGAAATAATTTGAAATTTGTTAAATATAAGCACGGCAAGCAAATACGTAAACATACATATTAGCTGTAAAACTTGGAGGTACAAGCAAATGATATCTACATAATACAAATTAATATCTGGTTGTTGTTTTCCCATGCATTTGTTCATTAGAAGTTTTGACATTTTTAATCTTTATCTTATCTGAAGTCATACTGGGGAACATGCACTGGTTTTGGAAGTACCAGCAATCTCCACTAGCAAAACATCTAGGACCCTCTGGCAGGCCAATGCTCTATCATTCCTAAATAAATAAGAAATTGTATATCTGGGGAAGAAAAATATCTTAAATCAAAACCACGGGGAATGAATGGGAAGGTTCTGTCAAGGTTGCATCTTAAAAGAGAAGCAACAGCGACTATCACCAAGATGTGTAAGGAGCTCCTGTGTTTCATCAGGAAGTGTTCAAACAGGGCAAACTGCTGGCTTTTAGTAAAAGTAAACCAGAAGTCAATAAACTCTGCACAGAAACTTTGCCAACTTTTGAAGGGTTATTTGTTTTCACTGGGTATTCAGTTTAAATTATTTCAGTTGAAGAGCATTCATTTGCAAGTGATGATTTAACATCCGTGATGAAGGTAAGAATTGAGGAGGGTCCCAAACACACGCTAATGACAAAACCAAAATCCTTTTTAGAAACTATTATTGGAGAATTCTAGTTGCAAGTAATCTTTCGGAGATTTTCACAGAGTACTCTTTCTTGTTGCAACTAAAATTATCAATACACCTGTAATAAACTGGAATGTCAATCATTTCTAGCCAGAGAAGTGTCCTAAAAGACAAGTGTTCTGCTCCAGGAGCTGTACAGACTGCAGACTGAGTCAGTACGCAGCAATGTGGAGCAAACAGCAATATTTAGCTAAAGAACTGATCCTGCCATTTTTAAAATTCTCTTGATTTTTTTTGTGCCGCCGCCAACTTCTCATTCAGAATTACGGCAGCTTGAGTCCTAGTCTTTGGGGAATATCTGAGAGACGTTTCAGTGTCTGATTCTTCAAGTAGCTCATTAGGGTGATGAAAAGCCACATGATGAAGGGGCAGTGCCATGCTTGAAGAGCTAGGGGTTCCTGTTGTCTTGAATTATTAACAAGTCAATATTTAGTGGACTGTTCCTGCCTGCCTGCCTACAGCAGGTGGTACCCCACTGCCTTTCACTTGGAAAGCATCTGCTTGCTCTGAGCCTCCCCAGAGCTTGCTATAGTCATTTGTTCGATTTAAGACAGACACTGTCATTATTCCGTGCAGCACTTCACAGAAATATTTCCTACTAAATGCTTGAACCATCTGAGCAGCACTAGGCAGGCTGCAGGCTTCATTAATAATGCATCCCTGCTTATCAATAGATTTAGACAACTGGTATTTAGAAGCTTCTTCAGAAGGAGTGGGGTTTTTTTTTTCACACCAGTTAGCTTCATTCTGTCAGTTCCTTGATGTAGACATTACATCCAACTGAGTTCTGAAAGGCAGAGGTGCTAAAATTGTATTTGAGCTGCTCCCTTGCTTTGGAGCACCATTTGACTGATGTAACTCTTAAGATCAACCCCTGTTGCATTATTCTTTGCTGGTTTCAGGGGTTGGGGGGGGGAAGGGTGGAGGAAAGGTTACTTTTATATTAAACCAGAAATTTGCCTTTATCTTACTTAAAATACATGGACGCATTGACTTTGCAATTTGCAACGAATTCACCTTCCACTAAAACTTCTCTAAACTCAGCTCACAAATGAGGGAAGAAGATTCAGTACTAGTTACCTTATAATTTGTAGGGTGGCAACCACTTTTGGCAAAGTATTCAGGACACTAAAAATAGTAAAAAATATCAAACTGCTGCCCATATCAAACAGCAGAGTAGACAAAGTAGCTATTGCACAATTTAATGTGCAATAACGGGCAAGGAAAACAAAGATATAATTCCAGGAAACAGGAAAAAATAAAAGAAGTAGCCTTGGATTGAATAGCTGTGTCCTGCTTGTAGGGAAGATACACTTGGATCTGCATTGGATCTGCCAGCAAGCCTTCCTTCTGGGTCAGGTTTCCCCCCTGTCACCCCCAGCCTTCAGACAGATTTCTGCAGTGCAGTTTTCTTGTTTGCTGGGCTGGTTCTATTTGCTATCCACAAACCTTTTTCTTTATGAAATAAAGCACTCAAGCAAAGAGTTAGAAATACTTCATACGTACAGCTCTTACCTACCCTCTCATCTTTACTAGAAGTTTACAGAAGTCTCTTTCAGCCCTGTTACCTCTGCCCCTGCTCTTTGCTGCAGTTTCTGCCTCTCCATCTCTAGAGATACTCATCTCCAGCTGCTGTGAACAGCCCACCCAGAAACATCATGGGTTTTGGTACAACTGGAATCCTTCAGCAGTTTCATGTCCCCTTTGTCTCTGGATTGCACAAGAAAGCCAGTCTACACAATTTTCTTTCTTTCATTCATTTGTTATTTGCTTGACACAATTCCTTGAATTCTTCATGATGGGAAATTTTCTAAGGTTTTATTGCATTCAACTATAGGCACCTTCAACCTTCAACTACAGGAATGAGTTAAATGAGAGAGATTTTAGCAGAAAGTATGGCAATATCAACATGGGCTGGTTCTATTTGCTATCCACAAACCTTTTTTTTTTTAATAAAATAAAGCACTCAAGCAAAGAGTTAGAAATACTTCATACGTACAGCTCTTACCTACCCTCTCATCTTTACTAGAAGTTTACAGAAGTCTCTTTCAGCCCTGTTACCTCTGCCCCTGCTCTTTGCTGCAGTTTCTGCCTCTCCATCTCTAGAGATACTCATCTCCAGCTGCTGTGAACAGCCCACCCAGAAACATCATGGGTTTTGGTACAACTGGAATCCTTCAGCAGTTTCATGTCCCCTTTGTCTCTGGCTTGCACAAGGAAGCCAGTCTACACAAGTTTCTTTCTTTCATTCATTTGTTATTTGTTTGACACAATTCCTTGATCCTTCATGATAGGAAATTTTCTAAGGTTTTATTGGGTTCAACTACAGGAACCTTCAACCTTCAATGAATTAAATGAGAGAGATTTCAGCACAAAGTATGGCAATATCAACGTGCAATGGACAAAGTTTGCTGTCAGGCTAATTGCAGATTGCTTTTACTATTAGATTGGTTTCAGTGTAGAATTGCTGGTTGCTAATGAAAGAATTACATATAACTTATTTTGTTTCCCTCAGCCAGTAAGGGTCACGGCACACGCACAGATTAATCACACCTGCACATTAGATTTAATGCCTCTTGGACCTATCAGAGATATTGTGGACATCAAGAAAAACTGTGTACTCAAGGAAAACTCCAAGCCAACCTGCTCTCCAAGGCAAAATTCATTTAAATGCCCTGGCTGCTGAGAATTTGAGGGCCCAACCTGGTACCCGTTGATTTGAGAAATACTCAGGCAGCACCAGAAGAATGGGATGCTGTTTGTACACTCTACTTTGTGAATAAACAAGCACTTATTAAATTGTTGACACTGGCACAGGACTGGGGGCTGCTGTACACAGTCTCAGCATTTGCTGAAGTTCATGGGAAGCTGAAGTTTGTCCAAAAAGGGCAGAATTTGGCTGTCATGAGTAGAATGACATTCACACTATAAACAAAGGAAGCTGAGCTGTAGCTGCAGCTGCTGCTGTGCCTACAAAAGAAGTGAACCTTTCAAATATCTGTCAAGAACTGAACATGAAACCCAATTCTGTGATACCCCAAGGACAGACTTGTGATATGAGGAATAAAGCCACAGTTTAAAAAAAATAATATTTTGTTCTAATAGTTTTATGCAGATATATGAGAAATGAAATTATTTCAATCACAACTCATCTAACTCCTTTGAATCACGCAATGGATGAAGCTTTTCATAATGACACTCATGACAGGGGATTGAACATCCATGCCTGAAAGGACCTCTTCGGAAGGAGTTTGTGTCCTATCCCCATCCACAGCAACTAGGTCACACGTGATATCTCCAAAGATGTAAGAGCATATTTCAGAAGAACAACTTCTGGATCAAAAGCCAGTTCAATCTCTTTGCCTCCTAATTCCTCAGCCTAGCTAAGAGGTGCCAGTGGTAACTAATTTGCAGCTCTGTCCACCAGTACTAGGCTGTTGTCAAGGCCTTGTTTAATAAATTAAGAACGATTATTTAAACAAAGGTACTGGAAGGTACAGGAAGTCAATGTATTTATTATGTTATCTCTTTTTTTATTTTAATTTTGAAGGACTCAATTCCCTTATGCCATCATTATATCCCTCTAACAGGGTAAAATTCACTCATCATGTAGAAGATAAGCACAAGATCTTCAGCCCTATCTACATACAATCTTGATCCATGTATCTGCACGTCCTCACCAGACAGAGAAAATGCAGCAGACAACAGGCTTGTGCAAAAGCAATGAAGGAGCAAAGAAACCACAAAGAAGCAAGAAATTGCATGTGGGCTTCTGCTTCTACAGATTCAGTGCCTCTAGAAGCAGCAGGCATCTAGGAATAGGAGCACTGAACTTCATACTTTGCCTTGGAGATGGAGAACACCTTCTAAGTCACAGCCTGTTCTTCATCAGACAGTACAAGAAAGTTATTTCATCCACCACAGAAAGTTATTTCATCCTCAGGTTACTCTGATTTTTCAACTGCCATCAAACCAGAATAAAAATTCTAATTTTTTACAGACTATTATTTTCTTGCCTCATGCACAGTTAAAAAAAAAAAAACAAACAATAAGATAAAACCCGTTTAATAATTTTTAAAGAGATTTTAAATGATACTCACTTTATCAAAGCTGATGAAAATGACAGTAATGTCAGAGGGTAACAGGTTGCTAATAAATACAATAGTTTAGGAAAGTGCTATTCTTGTCATGGAAAAATATATTCTGAGAAAAATAATACCACCGTAATTCATTTTGGAAAGCTATAGAGACTCCTTGGATGAGGAATGCAGTTATTAAAGGCAAAAGTACACAATATGTTGTAATGAAATGGTTGTGCTACACACTTCATTAAAGGTTTTGTGAGCCATTTGGGAAATTCCAGCTCTCCCCCCTCGGAAGGGAATGTTTGTCGTGGTTGGATCACTAGAGGGAGCACACAGAGCAAGGCTGGCAAACAAAAAACACACTGCCTGGGCTCCTCAACAGGGGGAAAGATTAATCAAGGGGTCACCGTAATTTGTATTTATTTTCCAGTGAAAGAAGTGTGGTTACGGGATTCATTGGGAAAGACCTGAACACTTGCAGCTATCAAAAAGAAGTTGATAACAGCGATGCTGAAGTTCTTTCTGAGCCACAGGCTTGGGGAAAAAGCTGACACGCTCCGCGTTGCACGTGTCCGTTGGAAGAAAACATACTTGTCATATGAGATGCTGAAAAGCTTAAAAATTCAGAGAGAGCACAGTAGGGAGTCTTCCAGAAGGATTCAAAGAACTGATATGTTTTGGATGTGTTGACTGTTTGATTTACAATATTTAAAGGTAGAAAATAAAGGGGAAAAAAATCAGTCAGATTTTATATGAATCTCAGAGGAACGGGAGCTAAGAAAGGGCTGAACTGCAGATCTGCTGGAATATCTATGTTATTTGCATGATCATTTCAAAAGCTGCTGGAATATCTATGTTATTTGCATGATCGTTTCAAAAGCTTATCGTTTGTGTAAAAAAAACACCAAGAAACAAACAAAAACAAACCCCTAAGTCTGTGTTTTAACATTATTAGCAGTATTGCTGAAATAATACTGTTTACAAAGTACATTTTACAGTTTTAGCTCACTTTAATCCACTATTCCTTACAGATGAGTAACAAAACCTACATTAGAGACAAAAGAACCAGTGCAGAAGAAACTGCACTTGTATCACAGCAGCCAGTGAGCTGCTGAAGCACGGTGTCTGCCTGAAAAGAATTTACAACCAATGCTGTAAACTTGAGGTATACACCCAGCAGAGTGCATAAGGCAAACATGAAGATATTCTTGCACAATGTTATAGAAATAATACACAATATAAATAGTGGAAAGGTATTTTTTTTCTTCATTATTTATCAAAGCCCGCAGCCTATTAACTTTACTGTTTTCCCCCAATTAGACTTACAATATGCTCATTTGAATACCAGAGCATAAAATAAAGATTGAGATTTTTAAATGAATGCTTTCATGGGCAAAGTTGTTTGTAGTGTCTCAGATGAACTGCAGTAACAATTATCTCTGCCCGTATCCATAGACTGGCACTCAGAAGGCCCCAGTGGATGTGACTGCCACCCAGCCCCAGAACGTACCATCTGGCACCCCCAGGCTTCATTGAGGCAATTTTATATCAAGTCCAGTAAAACCTTATGTAAAGATCAACTTTAGTTTGAGTGACTCTTGCTCCCCAGCCCTTGGTGGAAGGAAGCCTTAAACTTCTCTCCTTGAACCTCCAATTAGGAATTTTAGCAGTGAAATGCTATTAATGGTCAACGACCATTAATAAAGAAATGTTTTCTGGTATATACATACATAACACAACTCTACATCTCTTCATATGTGCATATATATATATGATACACTAAAGTAATTCTGAAGTATATAAAGATTGCCAAGTCAATCAATCACAAGTTGACAAAAAGACTTAAAAATCCAAAGGAAACACTGGTCTTAAGTTTATTCACACAACTTTCGGTCTCTCTATGAAACACTTATATAGTACAACCTTAAACATCATTATCACTTTTTTTTTTCTCCCTACAAAATCACTGCCTTATTCAAAAAAGCATTTACATATTAAATACTGTTCAGGGAATGGATCATTCCAAACCTTATTCTCACACACTTCACATTCCTGCATTGAGAGTAAAATTATTGATCTCTGTGTCGCCAGTTTCATCATGCCTTACAGCAAGGATGCACATATTTTCCCAAACACAGCAGAGAAAGTAGTATTATTCCCATTTTATAGATGGGGAACTAAAGGCTAGAGAGATTGAAGTCAAAATGTCAAGTGACCGCTGATTTTCTTAACAGTGAGACGGAAATGAGTTCTACAGAAGTAAACTCATCTTTGTTTACTCTGAGACCATTTTTATTATGTTTTGTCCTGTAACTTCCTCCTGAATTTATAACATACCTTCCAAATGGGACAGTAGCAGTCCTATAAAGTGAGACGGAAATGAGTTCTACAGAAGTAAACTCATCTTTGTTTACTCTGAGACCATTTTTATTATGTTTTGTCCTGTAACTTCCTCCTGAATTTATAACGTACCTTCCAAATGGGACAGTAATGAGGTAGCAGTCCTATAGACATGAGTGTCCTCTTGTCTTGCCTTTTTCTGAGAGACTTCTCCTCTCTGCCATGGCACTAAGTGTAATGCCACACTCAAGTCCCATTTAGCCTAGCTCTCTGAATGGCAAGCCCTCTCTGAAGGGCTTATGTTAAGCTTCATTTATTGATATTCTATTAGCAAATAACACAAGTCCCTGAACAGGTCCTTACTAAATATACTGTGGCACAGATTTTGGCAAAGGGAGCAACCCCCTCTTTCAGTACTTTTCAGTAACAAGGGATGTGCTCTCAGATTTATGGGGTGGGGTTTCCTGATCAGCTGTTTGAAGCCATCACACACCCCTCTGCCTGATGTGTGACATGCTGCTTGGAAAAGACACAGGAGGAGAATTTTTTTCTCCTTGTTCAATTTTTGTTTGCCAAGCTCTGCAGAGAACTGAAATGAATAGCCAAGTTGGGTTTAACACAGCTCTTTGGCCATTCTTGCTTCAGCTCTGTATCTATTAACCACCAGGGCATCATTCTTCCTCCCAATCAACTCCCTTCTGCATTCTATATTGGTTCTGTTTTTACTTTTAACACCCAGTTTGACTATAGTTCCAGGCACATCTATACTCCTTTCTACTAGTATCAACTTGCTTGCTGCTAAAACATTTTTGATTCCAAGCTATTATATGCCTCCTCCACGTTCAAATATGTAAGCTTCCCATTACTCACTAAATAGCCTCAGTTTTTCAGTTTGCCTTTCTAAGGCCCCAGAAGTACAGCTTTATCTTTTGCTTTTCTCAGAAAGAGAATTGGACAAAATTGAATCTGCTCTAAGCTGGTTTTATGTCCGGCCCCTTTAGATCTTGCTCTTCAGTGAAACCAAGCATAACACATTGTTACATTTTGCTGGTTTACTGATTGTTCAGTAAAAAACATCTACCTTCGTTCACTTCCAAGAATAGCTGAGACCCGACTTTGCAGAGTGCATAAGGCAAACATGAAGATATTCTTGCACAATGTTATAGAAATAATACACAATATAAATAGTGGAAAGGTATTTTTTTTCTTCATTATTTATCAAAGCCCGCAGCCTATTAACTTTACTGTTTTCCCCCAATTAGACTTACAATATGCTCATTTGAATACCAGAGCATAAAATAAAGATTGAGATTTTTAAATGAATGCTTTCATGGGCAAAGTTGTTTGTAGTGTCTCAGATGAACTGCAGTAACAATTATCTCTGCCCGTATCCATAGACTGGCACTCAGAAGGCCCCAGTGGATGTGACTGCCACCCAGCCCCAGAACGTACCATCTGGCACCCCCAGGCTTCATTGAGGCAATTTTATATCAAGTCCAGTAAAACCTTATGTAAAGATCAACTTTAGTTTGAGTGACTCTTGCTCCCCAGCCCTTGGTGGAAGGAAGCCTTAAACTTCTCTCCTTGAACGTCCAATTAGGAATTTTAGCAGTGAAATGCTATTAATGGTCAACGACCATTAATAAAGAAATGTTTTCTGGTATATACATACATAACACAACTCTACATCTCTTCATATGTGCATATATATATATGATACACTAAAGTAATTCTGAAGTATATAAAGATTGCCAAGTCAATCAATCACAAGTTGACAAAAAGACTTAAAAATCCAAAGGAAACACTGGTCTTAAGTTTATTCACACAACTTTCGGTCTCTCTATGAAACACTTATATAGTACAACCTTAAACATCATTATCACTTTTTTTTTTCTCCCTACAAAATCACTGCCTTATTCAAAAAAGCATTTACATATTAAATACTGTTCAGGGAATGGATCATTCCAAACCTTATTCTCACACACTTCACATTCCTGCATTGAGAGTAAAATTATTGATCTCTGTGTCGCCAGTTTCATCATGCCTTACAGCAAGGATGCACATATTTTCCCAAACACAGCAGAGAAAGTAGTATTATTCCCATTTTATAGATGGGGAACTAAAGGCTAGAGAGATTGAAGTCAAAATGTCAAGTGACCGCTGATTTTCTTAACAGTGAGACGGAAATGAGTTCTACAGAAGTAAACTCATCTTTGTTTACTCTGAGACCACTTTTATTATGTTTTGTCCTGTAACTTCCTCCTGAATTTATAACATACCTTCCAAATGGGACAGTAGCAGTCCTATAAACATGAGTGTCCTCTTGTCTTGCCTTTTTCTGAGAGACTTCTCCTCTCTGCCATGGCACTAAGTGTAATGCCACACTCAAGTCCCATTTAGCCTAGCTCTCTGAATGGCAAGCCCTCTCTGAAGGGCTTATATATTAAGCTTCATTTATTGATATTCTATTAGCAAATAACACAAGTCCCTGAACAGGTCCTTACTAAATATACTGTGGCACAGATTTTGGCAAAGGGAGCAACCCCCTCTTTCAGTACTTTTCAGTAACAAGGGATGTGCTCTCAGATTTATGGGGTGGGGTTTCCTGATCAGCTGTTTGAAGCCATCACACACCCCTCTGCCTGATGTGTGACATGCTGCTTGGAAAAGACACAGGAGGAGAATTTTTTTCTCCTTGTTCAATTTTTGTTTGCCAAGCTCTGCAGAGAACTGAAATGAATAGCCAAGTTGGGTTTAACACAGCTCTTTGGCCATTCTTGCTTCAGCTCTGTATCTATTAACCACCAGGGCATCATTCTTCCTCCCAATCAACTCCCTTCTGCATTCTATATTGGTTCTGTTTTTACTTTTAACTCATTCTTCCTCCCAATCAACTCCCTTCTGCGTTCCATATTGGTTCTCTTTTTACTTTTAACACAGTTTGACTATAGTTCCAGGCACATCTATACTCCTTTCTACTAGTATCAACTTGCTGCTAAAACATTTTTGATTCCAAGCTATTATATGCCTCCTCCACGTTCAAATATGTAAGCTTCCCATTACTCACTAAATAGCCTCAGTTTTTCAGTTTGCCTTTCTAAGGCCCCAGAAGTACAGCTTTATCTTTTGCTTTTCTCAGAAAGAGAATTGGACAAAATTGAATCTGCTCTAAGCTGGTTTTATGTCCGGCCCCTTTAGATCTTGCTCTTCAGTGAAACCAAGCATAACACATTGTTACATTTTGCTGGTTTACTGATTGTTCAGTAAAAAACATCTACCTTCGTTCACTTCCAAGAATAGCTGAGACCCGACTTTATTGGAAAATAAATTTGGGGAAAAAAGCTACAGTATTCAAGTGTCTAGTTTTTCAATGGACATTTTTTTGTGTCTTAGTCTGGGAAAGTTACAGTCTCCCATAATCACATAAATTTCACTACTACTTCCTGCCCCACCTCACAAAATGGGTATCATCATCCAGTTCTGAACCTTGGATATTTCTCAGCATCCCTCTTCCTGGTGCTCCCATTTTTTATTAAGCTAGCAGTCAATGCTACTTCACTGCCTATGTATATATTTCTCACTTTTCTAATCAGTTTATATCTTTCAATTTTTTAATCCAGAGTATATAATGGCTGGCAGATTTCTATCGCTACTGCAAGATTTGGGTTTGTATCTAGTACTGAGAGTTTTAATTCCTTCATCCTATTATTAAGGCTTCCAGCAGTAGGAGGAACAGCCAGTTCCAGGAATGCAGCCAGTGTACTCATCGTACCCTTTCATTTGAAATTGTTAAACATCACTTTTTTCCTCATTTCATCCTCGTGCAACTATGCCTCTTTCCCTTTTACTGTCTGTAGCAGGCTTAAGTAATTAAAATGTTTTAGCAGCATTCTCTGCCAGTTTCCTGGTTTACAGCTTGTTTTACCAGTCATGTCAGCTATCAACCTAGGGAGCTCTTTCCTGGAGAGAAACTGGAGTCCCTTCTTTGAGGAAAGAAACAGAATTCCTACCTGCATCACAGAGGCCAAACATTGTCATGCCTTCATAAGAGCACTACATCCTGATTTGTCAGGATTCAGGTCAAAAGGCCTGAATCTACCTTCTCTAAAGGCCGAGTCAAGTTTTCAGGAGCTTCAAATGAACTAAAGAGAAATGAGAGTTGATTTTATGGGAACACCATATAAAAGCAAATAATGTTTACAAACTTTATCACGTACACAGCATAGGGATTCCATCTACCATTAGGGGAAATTTCAAAAGTAATAGCCCCAGTCCTTGCAACAGACCTTCATCCTGTATAACAATGCTCCTCTGCCTACCTATTTTGCCAGTACATTCCTGTTGGCCTCTGTTACCATTTTGTTTAGGAAACTGTAAGATCAGAGAGGTGCAAAAGAGAGGAGCAAGGGCCCAGGGAGAATCCATTATTATTCTCAGTCTGTTCAGAAGTTTTAAGTGCCCTGACAGCAATTAAATGCAGTTAATACTGTGCCTGGTGGCACAAAACATTAAGAAGGTAAAATCTCAGTCAACATAGCATCAATCCTCTTGGTCCCATATCTATCCCTAACCTTCTGCTCTTCCCAGCAGAGAGATACTTCCCAGGAGTATCTTTTAATAGGATTAGGAAAAGAATATAAATTAATTTCATGCTTAAAGAGTTGAGGGTTAAATTTGAGGGTTAAATTCAAATGTTAAAGAAAATAAATATTACTTAAAACTAAGTAACAGTAGCACACCTTTTTTTCTTAAAGATTAATAAGAAGGCAGGATCCTACAGGACAAAGCCTCTTGCCATATGAAATCCACATTTTGAGCTGCTCAGATAAGAAAACGTCTGCGGTTTCACGAAACCTTAAAGCTCTCTGTGGTATTTCCATCATCATTGCTCTTGTCCTAAAAGCATTTGCCTTGACATCCCTTGCTGCTGGTGCCACCACACACTCACAGGCAATAGGGCACAGTCTGGGCCTGCTTATGCCGAGATGTGAAAAATCAATTGAATCCCCAGCAGATGGAATCACTGGTGCAGAAAGTGACTAAACACTAACAGTTATTCTGTGATACCAAACTCTTGAAAGAGGATACTGCAAACACATACACTACAATGAAAAGAATAAAAATAATAATTTTAAAAAAGGTGATTTCATTTACAATAACTCCCTGCATGGTATTGTTATGTCGGGGCTCTGCCCTTCTACAGAGATGCTACTATTCACCAGTAAATTAAGAGTTTCTCTCCAAATATTTTCTACCCACTGCTAACACACAGGTATGTGATACGATATGGCATGATACACACCGATATATGACATTATCACATCACAATAGTGAAACACGCAGAATATTTCTGTTCCCTTAGTATTATGCATTAAAAATAGACAAGACCGACAGCAGAGTCTTTACATACTGTGACAGGAAACAGGATTTTTATTTCTCTTCCAAACTTGTGCGATTCTAGGTTCTATATGCTTGTTTTACTAAATAATGTCTAATTATTACATCCTGTGCATAGTATCTATAATGTACAACTGAGTCCTGGGTTTGAATAAATCCAGCCTGACTCCTCTTTCTTCCCCTATTTATTCCTCCTCCTTTTTTTCTGTCATTCTCTACATTTTCTGGTGATTTTATCAGCGTCTTCTCACCTCTACCTCCAATTCTTTGTTTCTCTCTTTCACTTCACAGATTGCCTTATATATCTGTGCTAACATCCAGCTGAGCTGCAGGGAGGATTTTCTTAGTGTACTCTCTGTTTGTGTCAGTCCTATTATAACATACTCAGGATGATATATTACACTCGAAAGCTTCTAGTGTAAATATAAAGAAGTCCTATTATCTATTCCCAAAAGAATGTTAATCACAACCCTTTAATCATAATGATAATCATATACATATTTGAAGAAAACCCCACATTGTATGGTTGAGCATAGGAATAGATATCAGAAGATACATGTTCTCATCTTGGCTTTTGCACAATCAATCTTGTGGTTGCAAGGAAACTATCTGATTTTGTTTTCTAGTTTAGTTTGCCTGTCAAAATACATGAATAATACTGGCCTACTTGATTGGGTGATGCTTGATTCAGCTAATGTTTATAAAGGCTTTCAATACGTCGACAATGCCAGGCTGAAGAGGTGCAAATTATTATTAGCTGTCAACTATGCTTTATAGAAAACAGCGTGGCGGAGTGCTCATTGAACTATTAAATTGGTAAAAAAAAAAAGCAAAATAGAGAAAAGAGAAGGAAGAGGGTGAATTGGAGTGCTCATTGAACTATTAAATTGGTAAAAAAAAAAAAAGAAATATAGAGAAAAGAGAAGAAAGAGGGTGAATAGTAAATATTGGTTTGAAAAAGCATATATTGGAGCCCAAGTGTGATCGGAGGCAACAAACTTTTGCATAAAATCTTCAGAATCTGCAAAGCTACTCCTCACCCGAAGTGTGAAACTCCAGTGAACACACACTGACTACTCAAAATGAAACTTCCCAGTTTTAAATTCTCCAGCTTTCTGTATAAATTCTGTGCTGTAACTATACTGATGCTCGTGGTATGAGGTCAATTAACTTTGATCTCTAACGACAAGAGCGCTGGCTCCCTAATTTAGTGGAAAAAAAATAAACTTTCAGCAACCCTGAACACTCCCTGTGCACCACTGTGTCTGCTCCCTATCAAACTTATAATTGAGCACACTCTAGCGGTCCCTGGCAGGCTGAGAAAACCCTGCACACAAAGGTACACTCAGACACAACAAACGGGTTCATACATTTATCTGTGCAACATGACACAGTGGTTCAGCTGTGGACGACTCACCCGTGGTCTTCCAGGGGTTTGAGAACCTCTGGCTTAAAGACCGATGACGTTCGATATTTGCAATTTCTACTTTCTGTGGCTTGAGATTACACAATGCTTTACAAACTGGCTAGGGCAATTTATGGGGAAAAAAAAATAAAAAATGCATGTCACTAGATTAACCAGTTTGAGATCATAATTTATCTCTAATGGCCTTTCTTTGACAACAAGAAAACAAAAGAAAATTAAAGCTGATAGGGCTGTTCTAGTAATGTCAAAAGTTGGCATTCTTTATCAGTCTTTAACTTGAAAGCAATCCTTGTCAGAATAATGATAAAGGCATCATAGAAATTTCGCTTTTCATCTGTCTGACATATAAATCAGTGATCCAAAAAACAAATCATTATATATGTATTTTTTTTTCAAGTGAATATAAAACAAGCCAGCTTGTCTACATCTTATATTCCTCTTTGACAGAGTCGGTTGTACCATCTCTCTGAGCACTCACTCAGGGTTGAAACTGCTCCCTCCTCCCAGTTATAACACTGACCCCGTTCAGAGAGCACATCACCAATAGATGCACGGAAATCAGGAGCCTTTTCCAGGGTGTGAGCTGACAGAATGGGCAGCTTGGCTTTCTCTCGGGAGCAAGCACTCTCTTTATCACTAGGACAAATGACCTGGAGGAGAGGTATCCAAGGCTAGATGCTCTATTTCCTTATAAATGCCAGATCAGATCATAACACATTACTGTGACTCACTGTGTTAATGACCAAGCGCTTCGATCTGCAGGGAAAGCATGAAGATGTAGCAGACTGAAGTCCCATGTACAGCAGAGTAGACTTTCTAAGCAGGAACACGACTTTTAAAACTTCCCTTTCCCTTTCAGTACACAGCTTTGAAATTCATAGTTACAAACAGACCAAACCACTTACATCATCAGAAGCGAGGCTTACCTTACAACTGCCAGCTGGTAGAAATGATGTAAATGATGTTTTTCACATCAGGAAAGGGTGGCTTTCAGCTCTTAAGGGATTCTTCACTTTGCATATTATTTTCTATTTTTTGGTTGAGTGCAGGTCCTTGTTCCTCAGAGTGGGCAAATGCCAGCAACTAGACATCCTTTCTCAGAAGTACAAGGTTCCACCTCATGCCTCTCTAATCCTGAGAATCTTGAAGGATTACTGAGCCTAAAAAACAAAAAAACCCAAACAAGTCTTTTTCAGGCTTGCATGACTCAGAAAAAGAAAAATAGAACTATCCCATATTTTGGAGGAAGAAAATAAGCCAACCCTACTATGGGAACAATTAAAGGTAAATTAAGAAAGAGGAGGAGAAGTAGAGAAGGAAAATGAAGATTAGATGATAGAATGTGGGACAGAGAAGAAGACGATGGAATCAATAGGAAAGGATTAGAAACAAGAAAAAGAGGAGTTTAGTAATAAAAAGGAAATACTAGAAATAAAAATATTTACCTTTCCTTTAATGCATCTGCTAAGATTAACAGAAACCGGAGGGAAAAAAAAAGGAAAATGTTAAATATCCACAGTGAATAGAAAAGCTTCCTGAGAAAAAAAAAATGAAGAAACCTAGGAAATTAGAAAGACAGTACATGTGGAGGGAAAGAAAAATATAAATACATAACATAAGGACATAGCCCTCCACATTGGTCACCAGTTCAACTGCCCTGTGACTACAGACAGCCACAGTATGGAAGCCTGGATCAGAATTGCCAACTGTTCAGTTCATGTCAGGCCATGAAACACTTAACAGAGCACTGAAGTAAACAAAACACTTATTGCACCAAAATAACGTGTCAGAGGTGGAGAGCAAAGTAGATCATGGTACCTTAGGGCCCCACAAAAGAGATATTTTAGGTTAAAATTCTCAGAAAAATCTCAGAAACTGTACCCCTATGCTCTGCAGGAAAGGTAGGAAAATGTTTATTTCTGCTAGCTTTCCTAATACCCTGACTTTCACATAAAGCCAACAAGGTACATGAAAGCAGAGGAAAACAGAGACTTGATCTCAAGCTGCTTTGATAATACAACTCTTAGGATGCATCATTTCTCTCAATGAAGGTATTCAAAAGCTTATATGTATTCCTCAATATACACATCCTTAGATGTAGGAAAATACTCAAATGTATTGCCAAATTAGGAGCATAAGCACAACTGTTCATTTCTGTTCATGTCAGATGGACCATGTTTACTTCCAAGTCTCAGAAATCTGTGAGCAAAGGTCTTGATTCTTTGAACTCTTACTCCTAGACTGTTTTCAGAAACTCTCATTAACTGAACCATTCTAAAAAACAGTATTCCAACTTAAGTACTTACTGCAACGAAGAGCTGCTAGGGCAATGGGCCATGCAGATTAGCTGTCTCCTTCCTCTGCCAAGGATATTAGTCTCCTGCTTACCATGCTTTCATCTGTGCTTATCTTCTACACTAAATTAATTGAAATCACATCTTTACATTCTACTACTTGGAAGTCCTTCCTATTGTTTCCATCTTAAGGCAACTTCTTAAAGGAGCCCATTTTCTTTTCTATGGAAGTGGCACAAATAATAGTGGATAGAGAAACACAACAGGTTTGGTAAAGCAGGTTATAGTCAGTACATTCTAGCTAGCTAAATTGTAGATTTCCCAGTGCAGAAATTGGGAATCAAAATGAAACTTTTCCAGTTATTACTTTTTTTAAACAGCAACTTAAACAAAACCATTTATTTTGCTTTTAAAGTCGGTGATGTTTTCTCCATGACTGTATTATGTTTAAGGTCAAGCAAGACCAAGCTCTAAAAAGAAATTTTTATCTGATGTAAAGCTTTAAAACCATTTATTTTGCTTTTAAAGTCGGTGGTGTTTTCTCCATACATGCTGCATTATGTTTAAGGTCAAGCAAGACCTAGCTCTAAAAAGAAACTTTTATGTGATGTAAAGCTTCAAATTGTAGATTTCCCAGTGCAGAAATTGGGAATCAAAATGAAACTTTTCCAGTTATTACTTTTTTTAAACAGCAACTTAAACAAAACCATTTATTTTGCTTTTAAAGTCGGTGATGTTTTCTCCATGACTGTATTATGTTTAAGGTCAAGCAAGACCAAGCTCTAAAAAGAAATTTTTATCTGATGTAAAGCTTTTTAAAGAAAGTCTCACAAAAGCATTTTAAAATTATATACACCACTCCTAGATGACAAATTATCAAGGCTCTGTGGTTTAGTCTTGGTTTTCTTGTGAGGACGATAAAGAGTTGTGTTTGCTCTCTTTTATTATTTCTGCTTTACCATTTATGTTTACTTGCAAATGGATGTTGCTTTCTTTACTTAACATGTTCTTGGTGTTTAAAAGGGTATGTCTATTAGAAATCGGTTTGTATCTCTCAGAGAAAGACTGCAGCAATTATATGCCTGTATGTCTGTCTCAGAGTTAGAGCTATGAGTTTTATATATAGATGTACTCAGAAATACAATTACATATATATATATATATATGTGGGTTTCTTGGTCCCACAAACAAAACCTGAGTATAGGCAAAAATAAGTTTCCCTTTTCTACCCAATACCAACCACGTGTCTGGTTTTGAGCAACACAATTACTCCTCCCTGGAGTCAGCAGGAAATAGATTCGGTAACAACATCTGAAGAGTACAGAATATAGATCAGTCCTTGTTAAGTTTATATTTGATATAAGTGTCATGTTAGGGAAAATGAACGAGCATAAACTCTCCAGACAGTAGATTGTCATTATTAGCTTTTTTCCCAAGCAACTCCGTGACACCTGTTTCCAGGCCTCCTGATGAATCAGAAGTACCTTCAAATACATTAAAATATCATAAAGAAGCAGGCAGGTCAGAGGAAGAGAAAGATCTATAGGTTGGATCCTTCATCCCTAAAAGAAAAAACAAACTATACTTACTCTTACCCTTGCTAAGCTGCCAGGTTTTGTAGGGCTCTGTTTCATTCTAGATTGCTGCATCTATTATGCTTTCTTTGATACCTCTGTATAAAGGTTATTGCAATTTACCATTTCACAGTGATCTGTTACATTCGATTGAGCAAAACTTCTGCCATTCGTATTGATCTATAGGTTGGATCCTTCATCCCTAAAAAAAAAGCAAACTATACTTACTCTTACCCTTGTTAAATTGCCAGGTTTCGTAGGGCTTTGTTTCATTCTAGATTACTGCATCTATTATGCCTTCCTTGGTACCTCTGTATAAAGGCTATTGCAATTTACCATCTCACAGTGATCTGTTACATTTGATTGAGCAAAACTTCTGTCATTTGTATAGGTAATAATATTTTGCAAGAATTTTTAAGCTTAAATTGTTTATTACATTTTTTAAAAGAAAAGTTTAATGCAAGTTCTTTATTTGAACTTCAGAACCATTCATGTTAATAGCATTTACCAGAAATATAAAAATTAGCTAAATAGCAAAATACAGTAGTTAAAACAGGATCCTTTCCAAGCCAAAAAATTATTTGCTAAGCTTGTATTTAGATATCTGTGCTAATTGTGCCTGTCTTTTGTAAAAAAAAGCCTTGACTTTGTGGAAGGGATATTTATGCAGGGTAGCTGTGAAAAATAAATAAAGGCTGGAATTTCTAACCCTATGGATGATTTGCTGATGCAAACTCAGTACAAATGGGTTTCAATCGCTTTTTTTTGGTACTGGCTCTGTATACGTTTGATAGTGTACAAAACTTCATACTAGCAATTTGCACATGTAAGGCTGCATCTACATACACACATTGCCCAGGGTGAATCATGTCAGAAAATCAGACTTTCAAAGTTTCCTTTTTGGTAGTAACAGAGAGTGCCCTGCATTACATAGGCTGGAGACCCATTATACCGAGCTGCATCTAAAAAGATGTTTTCTCAACTAATGAAATCATCTATCTTTTGTTCACTTTACAATACGATATCAAGGTGATCCTTTGAATTAAACATACCTAAAGCAGCAGTGGTAGTGGCTAAGCTGAGTTAGGCTAAGTATCCACATGAACCTATGGAAATGCATGTTTCATAGCTGTGGACAAAGATAACGGCATGCAAGGAGCTGCTATTCCAGAAAATGATGTAGCCTTTCATCCTTAATAACCAAATAAAAAATGGGAAGTCAGTACTTGGGAGCTACCCTAGCAAGCAGATCTCCAGGAAACAAGGTTCCCCACAGACTATTCCTTGATCTTAAAGCTTAACGTGAAACATTTATATGCACGTAGCACCTGGCCAGAAGACGTGGGAAGGCACTTTTATCACACTGGCTGTATTTCTTTCTTAAATAATAGATTTCCTCTTTTTTTTCCCCTCTCCTAGAAATGGAATACATGCTCAATAATGTTTCTGTACTTTTTAAAAACAGTTTAAGAACAACCAGACAATCTTGAAAACCTCAGTATCACACAATCTTGAAAATCATTAACAGCCCTCAAACTATCTGGTGCTAAAGTACATATCCCAGTTTTTGAAAGCAAAAAAATGTATTCCAGATAAGTTAAGCATTATTTGGATGAAGAAGTTTGAGGTTTTTTAAAAAGAAATGTGTTAGGGTTAATTGAATGCTAATCATCCATCCACATTTCTTTGACATCCAGGCACATGGATAAATGATGTGCAGACGAACCAGGTCCACCTGAAACTACACCAGTCAGTTGAATTATGTACAATATTTTCCCAAAGGCATTCCACAGGAGTGAGGAACAACAGTATGTGCACTTTAAATCGTGGCTCCAAGATATTGCCAGCTTGAGTCACTTGTGTCTTAAGCAAGAGTTAATGTGTCAAATACATAATATGTATGTAAGCCTTTACATACTGCAGCTATATCTTTGTATTCTTCAAATTATTCTTAGTTTTATTTACATCCTTAAAGTAGCATGAAATCAGTTATATATGCAAACCTCCATGATAACAGCATAAAGCAGCCTCTACATACATGCTTCTGCTGAAGCAAATAGGAAAACACACCTTGAATCAAATGACAAGTATCTTAGTCCAACGCTTATTCACCTTCGACTGCATGAGAAACTAAAGGGGATTTCCACATGGATTTTAAATTTTTTCAGTGTTAATATTTTCTTTACCAATAATAAATCCAAAAATACATTATCCATTAAGAGAAGCATCTGTTGAGTGAACAGGCTGAGAGAGTAAAGCCTTTTTTTTGTGTGTACACAAAACAATTTTTCACATCTTTCTCAAAAAAAAGGTTTCATTTTGCTTAATGTTTTGGTTAAGACCAAACCAGAAAAGAAAAAAATTTTCAAAACAAGATTACTCAAAGCTGTAAGTTGGGGTATTTGTTCATTTGAGTTCCTGACTCCATTGCTACTGTGCTACAAAGAGATTTTTCTGTGGTTTAAATGTGAGATAACATACATTTTAAGAGAAACTGTCATAGATGTTTTTTACCCTGGTTACTTCTGTGATCTGGGACAAGCAGAAGTTGAACATAAAATTTTAGCCTTAAATCACCTTTTGCTAACCGCATCTCAACTTTTGTCCCTTTTTCAGGATTCTCAGGGATTTGAGAAATAAACTTTAAAAAGATGATAAGTACACAGGAGGAAAAACAGCTGTAGAGACTGCATACAACTCAGGCAATAACAGATGCAATTAGGTCCAGACAAAGCAAATGAGGAAATATTGGAAAATTTCACCCCCATTTTTGCTTCTGACTGCATCAGAAACCTTTGCTGTAAAGTGTGAATTGACCTTGTGTCACGTAAGATTAGGATTTGAAATGAGAAAAAGCAGTGTCTCTCTTCCTCTGCAACAGGAACAGAATGGGAAATACCTAAAAACATTTGGGGCTTGTACAGCTATTGTAACAGCACTCATCTCTCCAGACGATTTTTCCAGATTTGCATATGTGTAGAAGAATAACAAATATTCCTCTTTTCTGCCTTCCCCCCGTGTAGGGGTGTATTGTTTCCAGTTAACATTTTGGAACCTGAGGCAAGGGAAATTCTCCACACAAGCCAGTGGGAAATCAGCACTACCCCCTGTGCTCTCTCTCATGCTTTGAAAATCTTGAAGAGCGCTCACCGGTTTCTCTTTGCTGCTCAGGAAAGAAACTTAGGAAAAAACCAGCAAAAGTGAGTCACTAGTTTTCAGTTAGACAGTCTTGAATTTGGGCAGGTTAAAGCTACTGGTGTGAGTTCAGTGACAGTGAGCGAGCCATCCTGACTGCAGGTACTGGGGCACTCGGTCATCCCTGTGAAATGCCACCGTGTTCCTTATGGAGAAACATAGATGCTTTGGAATGAGATTCAAAAAAAGTCCAGCATAATAAGCAGGAAACCTGCTGTATTTTGTGGCAAATTAAAGGGCAGTGAGCATGGCCTCAACCCAGACAGCTATAGCTTAGGAACTAGAGTGTTCTTCTGGGGCACAGGTCTACACCCATTTAGTCAGACCAAACCCCAGCTTTCCTGGGCAAATATTGCAACCACTGAGCTGAAGAGTTTGCTTCCCTCTCATGTATTTTGTAGACCCTACTCAGTGAGCATGGCCTCAACCCAGACAGCTATATATAAGAACAACAGAAGGCAGAGCACAGGAGCTGCAACAGGCAGAGAAACCTCAACTTTATGAATAGTGAGAATCCTTAGGGATGTCACTATTTTCCAGTACTGTCTCATTTCTGGCAGTTCAGATCATAGTCTGAATCAGCGTTAGACGCCTAATGTAAATGAATGTAGGCACACACAGGAACTAGCCAAATCAAGTGTCCAGCTGAGTTGGGATTTGTGAAGATTTAAAATTTGGACACAGGTAGTCCAAAGGGCAGGCACCTTCGTGAATCGTAAGTCCCCGATGTGGATTTACACCAAAAACATCATTGCTAATGTTAGCTTATTTGGCTTGCTAAATGCACTTACTGATCTGTCTTCTCTACAGCAAAAATAGTTGCTTAGCATGAGGTTATTTCCTGCCCTCATTAAGCACCTCAAGAAGGAATTGCAAAGCACTTTTACAGTCAGTCCAAAGGCTGGGTGTTGGTACATCCTTTTCAGGTGGAGACAGCAAAGATTGTTTCCTAGCAGTATGCCTTTCTCAAAAGGAACTAAAGAGGAGCTGGCAGCAGTATCCAGCCTCTGCACTGGTAACTCTGTTGACTGCTGGAGACTGAGAAAGAAAGGCCAGGCTTGTGGCCAAGCCACTTGCTTGGTGCTCAATCTAATTCTTGGTATTAACTCAACTTTCTCTGTGACCCTGGGCCAGTTGCCTATCGGTTTCTCAGTTATCCAGCTCTAAAGTAGGAATTCAGAGTACCTCCATGTTTCCTCACCATCTGCCAGGTCTATTTTCATTGTAAACACTGGGCAGCAAATGTCTTCTATTATTCATAGACTAAGGCCAGACGAGACTAGAACACCTTCTCGTCTGACCTCCTGCATACCAGAGGCTATTATGTGTATATACAATACACAGTAGGGAGCTGATCACAAATGGGGTCTCCGGGTGCTCTTTCAAAAGAAGAGAAATAATATTATTAACTCAAACACAGCCATCACCTTCCTCTATACATCCAAAGTGCTGGGCCTATTTAGATTTTGGAAATAATTTATGTTATTTTGATAAAGCTAGCAAACTTCTGTGTGTTTCTTCCTTATTTTAAAACTTGTTTCTGAAGATGATTTGTTTTAAAATGGAAGTTACTGAAAGAGTTCATAAACATTAGGATATTTCAAAGACAAAATACTTGAGCACCCCAGCTCCTGAACTGATAGTGTGTGCTAATGCACTTAGCATTAGTGAAATCGTTTATAAACTAAAGATAAACTTTAAGAGAAAGTAAATTCTGGAAATCGGTTAGACTGTCTGGGCATAAGGCATAAAACATATACATCAGACCTCCTTAGATTAACTTACCCCACTCATCAATGTCTAAATATTATAAGGCTTTTCCAAGTAAAACACCCATATTCTCGTTATTGATATAAGTCGACAAACAATGAGTAACTCAAGTTCAACCAAATCAGAATCCTTAACTTTCATGCATTTTCAAGGGATTATTTGCTTTCTGTAGATTTATAACAGAGTATTTAAATGGCACTCAACTGTATTTAGGATAGGATCAAATAGAACTCAGCTTAATGAGAATTAAGTTTACACCTCATTTCTGCTGGTATGAAAAAGAAAACTATGTAAGTACTCAAAGTAGCAGTAAAATTTTCATATCTTACATCTCAATGGACTGGAAGAAAATAGTGCAAAAGAAAATACTGCAGCAAGAAATGTGACAGAAGGTGTCATATACATACTATAACATCACCTATTTATTCAGTTTATAATTGTATTACACACTGCCATCACGTCAGCTCTCAAAAAAACACCATCCTATTGACAAAGGCAGTAATTCACATTGTTTCTCACCCAAGTGTGCGTGCGTGTTTCCTCAGGCTTTCCAATCCTTGTTTAAGGAACTATGATCATCTCAGCGTCAAAATTCAATTTATCAGATCCAATATATATTAAGGGAGTGAAACAGAAGGGCTCACAACGTGTAAGAGTTCAAACAAGATGATTTGATTATCCCCTCTGGACTTAAACCCTGTGATTCTGTGACACCTAGTGCTGAAGGGAATGAGCTGGAAGATATGCTGTCTGCTTTCTGTCTCCTTATAATACAACCAAGCTGATTTAACTCTAAAATTGGAAACAGAATGTAAGACAGTCCTCGACTGCACTTGCTTCTCATTCAACAGCTACGTAGGGATCTTCTCCAAGAAGTTCTTTCAGGGAAGAGTACCCTGAAGAAAGGTAAGAAAGGTACTTCATCAGATCTGAAGACAAAACCTACCTAACTTAGGTACAGGCAGGACAATAACTTAGCTTGCAGGGAGGTTACATTCAGGAAAATACCCTACGGTCAAGGGCTCCAAGGCTTAGAATGGACCCTGTTCTGCAGGATGGGATGAGGAAAACTGCTACTGGGAATGGAGGAAATGAAAACTGGGAGCAGAGGGGCAGTGTGGTACTACGTGGGGTGAGAGCCTGACATCAGGAGTTATCAGGAGGTAACAGGAAACTTAGAATCATAGAATCGTCTAGGTTGGAAGAGACCCTTGGGATCATCGAGTCCAACATCTACCCTACTCTACAAAGTCATCCCCTACACCATGTCCCTTAGCATAAGGATTTGAAGTGGTATCAGCTCACCTGATCTAACCCTGGAGAGTACTGGGCTCAGAAGAGAGCAAACCAGGGAGAGCTGAACCAGGGGTGAGCCAGGAAATCGGAGAGTGGGCTGGGGCAGCTACGAACAATAATGAGAAACGAGATGAAGGAGTCAAGGAAGAAGAACCTCAGAAGAAAATACAGGGGCAGGGAGGAGGATGAGATGGAAGACTGAAGGAGGGAAATAAGGAGTAATCAGAGAAGGATAGACAGGTACAGTCCTTGAGGAGCCAGTCAGTCGGCCAAGACTTCCTTCCCAGGGACTTGGATGGAAAATGACTTGACTCCCAGCAAGAAGTTAGAGAATCCACAGGATGCACACCCTTTCTTCCTTCCTCCTGACAGTCAGTACAAAAGCTGACTCTCTGCTACTGCTGTCAGTGACACAGTCAGCTCAAGCAGCAGATGGTTGTCAGATGTATCCAGGATTGCCATCTTGCTGATGACCCCTGTGGGTGTTGTTATGGTACCGCAAAATCTAGTTTGGTGTTTGCAGTTTGCTTTTCTAAAAGCCTAGGGAATTACACAAAATATTCCAAGGAATATTATGCTTGCAAGTAAAGAAATTCATAAGATAAACAGTAGCAAAATTAAAAACGCCTATTCCTCCTTAATGTGCTCTCTTCTGTGCTTACTCCTTGCGATGTGCATTGCTCTACAGCGATCCCAGCTGCGTAGCCAAGACTGCTATTGTCCTTACAATTCTGTCTCGTGTCTTTTTCTGTTGTTTTTGTTGCTGTTTGTTTTTTAAATAACGCAGAAGATGGGTGGTAAATTAAGGAGATCACTGTAGGGAGGGAAAAAAAAGGATATTCTTAGGGTGAAGGCAGTTGAATGGTGCCTGAAGAATGAGATCCTGTCTGCTTCTGTACGTAACACAAGGCAGGGCTCTGAACGGAAACCTTAACTAACATGATGAACACTAATTCTCTCACTTCTTACATGTCCCATGTGAAACATGGCCAACTTTGCTGAGTACTCACAGTTTCAGCCAAAGTTTAATGTATTATAATGGTTTTCTGAATACCTAATATGGTATAAAAATGCGGAGTGCTTTGAAAAGCATTTCCAAGACATCTCCCTGTGACCACCAAAATTAATAGGAGTTTGGCAACTTTAAGCTTCATCTCACAACACTGTCCAGGTTGCCCAGTAACACTGCTTGACAGTATACGGATACTGGAAAGTATTACAAAAGTGTCCACAAAGAAATTACTAATTCAGTCATCATCATAGAATATGAATATCATATCTCATCTTTTTCAATGAAGATAAAAGAAAGCATTGAATGCTGATGAGGTACAGACCATCCCAGCTGAAGATGAAAGAAGATGCTGACATGGCAAAAAGAAGTGTTGTGTGTTTGTACACATAAACGGCATGTTTCTACTTCTGTAGAAAGGAGAAAACACACAATGCACAAGCAATGTTAAATTTAACACGTGTGCTTGATTTTGCAGCCTTAACAATGCTTTGTTAATCCAGATTTTTGAAGGCAAGACACTATATATAAACTCATTTTTGTAGTTTTCAAGAATTTATAGGAAATAGAGAAACCCTCAAAAAGTTGAATCAAAGTGTAACCCATTTTGTACCAGTTTGGGAACTGTAACCTGATATGTTACTTTAGACAAAGTGGCAGCACAAAGTTCTGACAAAGATTTGGGCTGGACTAATGAGAAACGCCAGATTAACCTAGTTAAACAATACCAACAAATTGTTTTTGGCATTGAAATCATTATACTTCCTTCCAGTAAGAACAGAATCAAGTTCATGATCTCCATTCGTGGTCTTCCAGCCATGGGGAACTCAGTGGAGGGTTTTATCCACGGGCAAGAGCACTCCCTCCAAACCATTACAGTTCCAGCTAAAACCAAGTGCAACAGCTTTTCTGGGAAAACCTTCCACTTGGTGATGCCCTCTCATTTTTGCCAGAGGTGCCAGCAGCCTGCCTGTCACCTTAGCTCCACGGGTGTGCTCTGAAAAGCCTTCTTCCCTGGAAATTCAGTATGTGAATACTTCCATGTGCCAGCAGCCTGCCTGTCACCTTAGCTCCGCAGGTGTGCTTTGAAAACCCTCCTTCCCTGGAAATTCGGTATATGAATGCTTCCAATGAATCACTGCATCAAATGGGGTCGGAATGGGACCTCTGGAGATCATCTAGTCCAACCCCCTGCCAGAGCAGGTCCACCCAGAGCAGGTTGCACAGGAACGTGTCCAGGTGGGTTTGAATGTCTCCAGAGAAGGAGATTCCACCACCTCCCTGGACAGCCTCTGCCAGGGCTCTGCCACTTTTAAAGTAAAGAAGTTCCTCCTCATGTTTAGGTGGAACTTCTTATATTCAATTTTGTGCCCATTTCCTCTTGTCCTGTCCCTGGGCACCACTGAAAAAAGACCGGCCCTGTCCTCTTGACACCCTCCCTTTAAGTATTGATCAGATCCCCCCTCAGCCTTCTCTTCTCCAGACTAGAAAGACCCAAGTCCCTCAGTCTTTCCTCTAAGAGAGATGCTCCAGGCCCCTCATCATCTCTGTAGCCTCTGCTGTCCCCTCTCCAGCAGTTCCCTGTCCTTCTGGAACTGGGGAGCCCAGAACTGGACCCAGTGCTCCAAATGGGGCCTCCCCAGGGCAGTGCAGAGGGGCAGGATGACCTCTCTCGTCCTGCTGGTCATACCCAGGAAGCCATTGGCCTTCTTGGCCACAAGGGCACATTGTCGGCTCATGGCCATCCTCTTGTCCACCAGGACTCCCAGGTCTTTCTCCTCAGAGCTGCTCTCCAGCAGGTCACCCCCAACCTGTACAGGTGCAGGGGGTTATTTCTCCCCAGGTGCAACACCCTACACTTGCCTTTATGGAATTTCATCAGGTTCCCCCGTGCCCAGGTGCGGGGCAACCCCAGCGCCTCCCTGCTCGCCCCGCGGAGAGCGGGGGTTGCCGGCGGCTGGGAGCTCCGGGCGGCGCGGAGCAAGGGCGACATCTAGCGGCGGAGAGGGGGCAGCGCCACACGGCGGGGACTGCCCGGGACGGGGAAGAAATAAGGGAAATCCTCAGAAGAAATAAGTAATAAATTCTCAGAAATAAGAAATACATTCTCAGAAGAAATAAGGGAAATCCTTGACACCACAACTCCTCTGTCACATTAATATTTTTTTCCTCTTTTAATCAAGAACTTCTTGCTGAAGAGATTATGAAGTATTTTCTAGACACACACGGGCAAAATGCATTTTTCCCCTTCCTATGTCAGAAAGTGGAATCATTTTTGCTGCGTCTGAAAGTTCATTCAGCCCAACACTGACACTCGCTGGGGAAACACGCCATGAAGATGCCAGGGCCAAATGGTTAAAACCTAACAAGTAATGATGAGTTGAAACCAGAGCCTTACAAGTGAGGGTGCTGAGCACCACTCCGTGCCCTAGCCCTCCAAAACTTACACAGGCTGCACAGGAAGATCAAATTCAACACGTTCTGTTTTGCAGCCCAGATGTTTCATTACATTCATACAAGTCATCCCAAAACTTCTAAAAAGAGACTACAGTTCACTAAAATGTAGACCCTCCTTGAACTATCCTTAAAAAGTAGGAAATGGTATGCACAGGTCAAGAACCTTCTTAAGGTTCAATCTTTTTTAAGGTTCAATCTTTTAGTACATGCGATCAAGTCCTTGGGAATTGTGCCCCAGCAATTTTCTTTAGCTGAAACAAAACCTTTGTGTGCAAATGGGTGTTTATTTGTCATCCACACAGCCAGGGAGGCTTCTGCTTCTTTTCAGTTCTGTTGCAGAACAAAGTTTAGGAGGCTTGCACTATCACAGGCTTTAGTAGAAGGCAAATATGGCTGGGGTGGTTTAAGGTCTATCCTACTAGTCCTGATTGCATCCTTCCAAACCTATTGCTCCCAAATAGGATTTCTGAGATGGGGATACGCACCATTTCATCAGTGTTTAAAGTTAAAATGCTGGGATTTGTATTACAGTGGCTGAGACTCAAGCTCTTCAGAGGCAGAGACACAGCCCAGAGAGCTGCAGGGTAAGGAGACAGCTTAAAGTACCACACTGAGACCCACCAGAACCCATCTGTTAAATCCCCAAGTCAAAAAACCTTAGTGGGATTTTTACAGACACCCACCTGGCTTGCTCTATCCTGTAAGATGGCGGGGAGGGAGAAGGAAGAGTTTCAGAAGACTGTATAAAATGTATTTGGGGACAATAAAAAAATAATTCTGATGCAAAATATATTGCAAGAACTATTCACGACTAATTCGGGTCAGGCTTAGCATCTACATCACAGCAAGTAGTACCATTTTCTGACTCTGCAACTACTTTTCTTAAAAGCAGTACACGTGTTTTTTATATACTACCAAAACCTCTTGTACTCAAGGAGGCCCAGATGAAATATCTTCAAACACTTGCTGAGTCCCTCTGACTGAAACAATTCTCACTCAACTAGCAGGTTTCTTATACAGAGAATACAGGGAGGCTTCTGATACACACATGACGGAGCTACGCGCGTGTGGGGACAGAAGCTGTGAAAAGAGCACAGCAACACAAAACCAGAAATAATGGTAGCAGTGAAACCTTTCCTTTTCCTCCTAAAAACTAATAACAACACTAAAGCACATGCTGGGTAGCAGCAGTTCATCCACGTGCTAGAGGAAAACAAATAAAATAAAACTAAAAAAAAAAAAATTTAAAAAATGTCCGAACAGTTACACAAGCTGAGCCCTTTGAGAGTAAAAACAGCCCTCTGAATAACCAAACTCTGGGTCCTGGCATTGGTTTTTAGAGTTGTTATTCTTCTCCTATATGACTGCAGTAATCTTGAATGTCTACTTACCCTTCTGAGGTCCATGCAAGAATCTATTTATAATTGTGGGATACCAGTGCTAGTGCATCATGACACATGGCCTCTGTTACTGGAAATGATCCTGCCTGATTTACTAGCAACGGAATGAGTAGCTGACATACTCTACGAGTACAAGAAGTACAATTCTTAGAGAGGAAGAAGTAAAAAGAAAAGAGAAGCCTTGAGATCTATTCAAAGGTACTCAAAACAAAACCAAAAAAAACCAAGAAGGAAAAAGTCTCCCTTTTGAATGCAGCTGCCCTCATTTATGGATAAGTAACAGAGTAAAGAACAAGTCAAAGACCACAGTATCTATCAATTCTGTTACATCAGCTCTTAGATGGCCTAATTAAGATAACAAGTGTATACTTTTTTGCAAGTGAAAAGTATCCATAACCACAAAAATAAAAGCCAAGGAAACCAGACCTGGCACGCACTTTAAAAAAGCTTTGCTCACAAAAGCATCCATCACCACACAGCAACTCCACAAAACTACTAGAGTAAAACTAAAGCTCATTTTGCCAAAAGTTTGAGAGTTATTCTTTCCTGCAATCTGTCAGAAAGATATCTTCACAGAACCAGAAAAAAAAAAAAATCCTGCTGGGATATCAGCTGACACATTTTTGCATCTTCCACAACTTTCTCTTTTCCATTCCCTCGAGTGCTGGTATCAGTCAACACTTCACAATGTCCACATTCTCTTATCAGCAATCAGACACCAGTGCTCATGGCATCCCCTTGCCAATGGATAGGCAAGTTTGACACATGCCTTATTTATTTTGGGAGATCTGATGAACTGTGATTCTTGGCTCTTGGTATTTCTAAGTTTGGGAACAGCTTTATTTATCACCAGCTCTGAATTAAGGCTATAGAACTTCTATGAAAACGTGTAGATTGTCCCTTAGAAAAGAGCTGTGCAACACTGTTAATGAAACAGTTAAGGACAATGTCTGTTTAATAATAAAAACAAGTCGACCTAGCATGCTAAGGAGTAACCCACACCAGTACTGATAGGACTGGAGTGTTTGATAACGGGAGTCTATTTATACACTTTGGTGCACAGAGCAGACACTCACACTCTGTGCTAAGCGCAGGTGAGAGTAAGAACACACACCTATGAGCCATCTTACCCTTTGAAAACTATCTTCTCAGTTTACACAAACTACTCGCTTTCAAGGTGTTTTTCCTGGAGTTTCAGCGAGTCAAGGGAAACCCACAGCATTCCTGCAGTTGTGAATGCTTCTGGCTATTCAAATGTCACCCAGTGGGAAAGCTAATTTGAACTGTTATTGTCAGCAGGAAACTCCTAGTTAGGGTTTCCAAAGGGCATCCCTGCATCACAGTGACTCCACGGAGAAAGAAGGGTATTCCTTCACATCTGGCTCCTGACTCATCTCCATACGGTTTGTCTGTAGCTACTGGAGCTGTGTATTCAGAGGAAGCTGCTATTTCAGGTAGCAGCAGTGATTTAACTGCCTTTGCAGAGGTCAGTGTTTCACAATAAAGGGAGGCCGTTGCTTGGAAAGAGCAGAGTATCACTATGAGTATCACCCTCTTCTGGCTATTCAAATGTCACCCAGTGGGAAAGCTAATTTGAACTGTTATTGTCAGCAGGAAACTCCTAGTTAGGGTTTCCAAAGGGCATCCCTGCATCACAGTGACTCCACGGAGAAAGAAGGGTATTCCTTCACATCTGGCTCCTGACTCATCTCCATACGGTTTGTCTGTAGCTACTGGAGCTGTGTATTCAGAGGAAGCTGCTATTTCAGGTAGCAGCAGTGATTTAACTGCCTTTGCAGAGGTCAGTGTTTCACAATAAAGGGAGGCCGTTGCTTGGAAAGAGCAGAGTGTCACTATGAGTATCACCTTACAGTTATTTCTCTTCTTGGTAGTGGTTGATAACCTGGAGTGCCAAATTAAAGAACAAATGTGGTAACTACAGCCTATATTGTAAAATGAGGCAGTTGACAAGCCTCCTTGGATCTTTTAGTCTAATTCAAGGTCTCTATTCCCTTGTCTACAGTAGAAGATATTTAACCAAGTAGTTTATATTGCAGGAGTCAACAGTAGTCTGGAAAGTGCTTTGCCTTAGTTTGAAGACGACATGTTCAAAGAGCCATTTCTCTAAGGAAAATTAAAAGAACTTCTGGTTAAGTCAACGTAGGCAGCCCTAAAGAAAGCACTGATGGTATTTGCAACCAAGATATTTAGGTTATACAGCACCATCCTATAGGAGATTCAGGATTTTTCAGGCCAAGAAGAGAATCTTGCAGCTCAAATAGGTCATTAAACAATACATTTTATCATTGTGGATTAGCTGCATCTTCTCCTTCGCCAGGGTTATTTGGTGTGTGTCTGGGTTCTGCTAGCTTCTTGCACTCTTGTGTAAGCTGTCAAATTTCTGTCGATAAGGAACCCCTTGCTTGCAATGTTTCCTTCCCTCAGGTCAATTTGATCCCCATTACTTTGGAGTAAGGGCTACACCTCTGTTTCCATTATGGGTTTTGGACTAGAAGGTGCACTTGCAGTAGATGCAGATCCACATTGCCACCAGTTCAGGCAGAAAACAAGTAGCTGCTTTCTGCATTAATTCTGCCTGTGCCTTCCAAGAACTGTTAGTAAGTAGTTTTAAACAGGCACGAAAAGACTAATGTCAGGAAAAGTTTTAGAAAAACAGAATCTTCCAGGACGTAGTGGTAGGATTCTGAATAGGTGATGCTATCGTGGAGGAGCAGTACTCTAGAGCTACCTATAAGTTAGAGGGTGGTGGACTTTAGGCCTGGGAGAGGAGGTGGGCCAGAAGCCAGTGAAGATACTGGGGATTCCTCCTTCTTTCCCCAGGCCAGCAGGCCAGAGTCTCGACACTCCAGAGTATGGTACACAGACATATCTCTATCCACATCCTCAGGATAATTAAGTTGTGGCTTGTCTTTTAACCTGTTCTCTCTGGTGTTAACAGTAATTCACAGATGGCTCTCCAGGTATTAGACCCAACATTTCCCTGTCAACAAGGCATCATTATTATTTCATTGCTTGTAAATACTAAAGTGATGAATCTTTAGAGTCTGACTTTGGGCCAGGAACTGCTTTCTAGGCACCTTCTTCCCCTGTGGAGAAGACAGCAATTTGCAGGCCACATACCAGATAGTTACTGAACATTAAAGAATTACCTCAGGACAGCCCTGCCCAGCACCACACGCTGCTTCCACACGCAGAGTCCCGTATGGAGAGGCAGCTTCCCCATTTCACGGAATCACAGACTTGTTGGAGTTGGAAGGGACCTTATAGAAACCATCTAGTCCAACTCTCCTGCCAAAGCAGGGTTGCCCAGAGCACATCACTCAGGAGCATCCAGACGGGGCTTGAAGATCTCCAGAGAAGGGGACTCCACACCCTCCCTGGGCAGCCTCTTCCAGGGCTCTGCCACCCTCACCCCAAAGAAGTTCTTCCTCAGATTGGAGTGGAACTTCCCATGGTCCAGCTTGTGCCCATTGCCCCTCATCCTGTCACTGGGAACCACTGAAAAGAGTCCAGCACCATCCTGCCTCAAACTGCCCATTAGATACTTGTCAGCATTAATAAGGTCTCCTCTCAGACTTCTCTTCTCCAGGCTGAAGAGTCCCAGCTCTTTGATCCTTTCCTCATCAGGGAGATGCTCCAATCCCTCCATCATCTTGGTTGCCCTATGCTGGACTCTCCCCAGCAGTTCCTTGTCTCTCTTGAGCTGGGGAGCCCAGAACTGGACGCAGTATTCCAGTTGTGGCCTCACCAGTGCAGAGCAGAGGGGAAGAATGGGGACAAGAATTTGTGTATAAGCACTTGCATAATCTACACCGACGCCACGGGCCAGACAGAACCCCTTTATCAGCTCTGCACTCAGGTCACAGATCGATCTACTCAGCTCCAGCAGATTCCCCAGCTCCCAACAGCTGCTCCTTCCCAGCGCATTTTTTGGGAGCAGAAAAGCCTTTCTGAAGGCCCTCATCTTTGTTGGTTTTAAGTCTCATTTCCCAGCCTCTGTACAACGCATGACAACCCAACAGTGCTCTGCAGCTCCTTTAACTTTAGCCAAATATATTTTTGGCACTCTACAGGGTGCCTCTTGAGGAACTCAAGCCAGTTGTCCTCTGAACTGCTTAAAAACCCTGAAACCTCTACCTACAGACCCTTCCCTCTGCCTTGTGTGTACTGCCAACTATAACAAGATTTTTTTCTCACAAATATCTTACTGACTTGTTCCTAGTTCTTTAATGCTGAAGTTACTCCGCCATCACTTATTTGATGATTTACCACCTTCACATCATTCATAGAAGATTCAAAGGAATCCAGAAACACCTGACACATTAAATGATTTACCACCTTCACATCATTCATAGAAGGTTCAATGGAATCCAGAAACACCTGACACTTAGTAAGAGAAAGGTATAGGGTATGATGTTGAATTGCTTATAGGGACATTACAACACTTGTTGTCCTAGAAAGCAGCATACTGCACTTTCCTGCATCTACACTGCTCTGGGGGCTGAAAATTCCCAATTTCAGTATGTGATTAAAATATAGAGCTCTTTGTGAGATTCCCTCCAGGTGCTCTCTGTTCAAGTCATACTCCTCACTCACACCTCTTACTTCCAGTCCAATCCATATTAGAGCAGGGCACCTAAGAAAGCAACCTTCAAGGGGATTATTTTGAAGGTTCTCACAGGGTTTCATCTGCCCAGGTAAAAAACCTTTAAGAAGGCCTTGATTTTCCTTCTTCTGATTTAATGAGACCCAGCTTCCAGGGAATTTTTTTTATTATTTTTTTTTTAAATTCTGACTGCCCACAGATTAACCATCATGACTAAATAGACACATTTTTAAATACCGCTATTAGTTTTAATATATATATATTATGCTTTTCTATTTATCCAGAAACAAACTAGGTAACTGTCACTGTCAACACAATTTCTGAGGGGTTCACAGCAGCATATTATTCCCCAAACTGACCCAGAGACCACACTAAACATCTGTCCTCAACAGTTTTAAACTGTCCTCTGGCATTAGTTTGGCTTTCTCTCCATGTTATTCTTTTTTTAACTCAGAACAACTTTTTCCAGTCATCCAGAGGAATCTCCAGTAAAAACAGACAAGTCATGAGTTGATGTTCTTGATATTTTTGAGGTTAAACAAACATTTTTATTTTTATTTAGAGCAAATCAACATAGTTCCTACAGAATGCAGTGGAGACTTCTGATTGAACTAAAACTTTGTCTCACATGCTCTATGAGGCTGTATATACATCTCAGTAAAAAGGAAAAGGAGGGCGTAAGTCTTATTTTTCTTTAAATTACAGAAATAGTTTCATTTTAGCCAGCTATGTTTTCCTTTGCAGTCAATAATACTCCTTCAACATCACAGTTTATCCTAGGATTTACACCCTTATGTAAAAAGATCCCACACTTTCACAGATACATGTAAGTTTGCAAGCTTTAAAACACACACAGGAAGAGACACGGTGCCAGTGAACATGGACATTACCAAGAATGGGCTCATGTATGAAGAGGCAACGGTCAAGAGTAGCTTAATCGATGACCACATGGCCAATGGAATCAAATTCACAGTAAAAATTCATTTTCCAGCTGGACTGACTTACTGTTGAAGTGGGACAGGTTTAATGTTGTCTACTGCAAGAATTAATTTTTTTACTTCACAGTTTTTTCTAGCATTCTGTTATGGAAATTGTTTCTTCTTGCAGCTGTCTAACCAGTTAGGGTCCTAGATAATATACTTCCAAAAAATAATTTCACCTAAACATTGAAAAACTTGAATTGGGCTGTTGCTTCTGACTTCTGGTGGTCTAAGAACAGTTCCAAATAGAATTATAGAATGCATGAGAGGAGTCTGAAAAAAATTCCTGGAAATGAAAACATTTATTTCCCCCAATGAGCATGAGAATCTAAGGAGAAAGAAAAGGTAGTCTAATTAAAAAATATCACTGCTTTCACTATTCTACCCACAATTAGGAGGAACTTCTTAGTAGCTGCAAGAATTTACTATTTACTTTAAAAATGCCCTCTTTGAAGGCCAATTTATTTTTTTTTTAAACTGATGCTTAATCCCTCTCCAATAAATTCTCAGAGAGCATGAATCAATATAGATCCACAGAAATCAAGTGTGTTGTACAGATTTACTATATTCAAGGACTTTTTTTCCCCTAGCAACTCGCTGTTTGTCAGTTACATTGTCAATGAACACACTGGATTTGAAGTGCAGAATACCCCAAGATACATTTGGTGCTTTGTTTTAAAAATAGTGTTGTTATGTGGTAATGGAACTTATCCACACAAGTCTTTGATCACTGGCCTAATCATCCACTGCCAAGGTGAGCATCTCCAATGAAGGAGATAAAAAATAATTTATTTATCCTAATAAAATGTAACCTAACTGACACAATATAAATTCTAGCAAGTTACAGGAACAGGGAAGAACTACATGTGCTAAAGGAATAGGGTGGCACAAGAACAGGCAGTCACAAGTTATCCAAAAAAAGATACAAAGTTGGAAACTGGAAAAAAAAAGTTTCTAATAATGAAAATGATGAACTGTAGCAAAAATCCCTAACCACTCTAATGGAAAAACTTGGGGGGGGAATAATGGAAAAGAAAGTGACAACATCAGATTAAGAATATATGCAAGCAAGGGAGGGCTAAGACAATTTTCTGTGGGTATTTTTCAATTCTCTGAAACGTGCATGAAGGCAGGACACAACAGATCAAGTGATAACTCAAGGATTGGTGTTAAAAGATAAGGTTGGGGATATTCCACAATTGGAAGTTGTTTACAAAAAGGAGGAACTGTCTTTGAACTATAGACTCTGATTAGATTCCTTAAAAAAAAAAAAAAAAGGAAGAAACAACTTCGTTGGACCAAATCCACTACAATCACTGAGAAAAAAAATTAAAAGGAAAAATAAATCACATAAATGTAAGAGCCTTTGATTACCTAGTCCTATTCCAGAAAAAAATAGGAGCAAATACAACCACTTACCTCTAAACCTCTCAAGTTACAAGAATCCATCAAGTTACACTGGTGTTTTCTCCCTGAGCCATTTCCAGTTCATGGAAATCCTTCTTGAAGTTTGGCTTCCAGGGCATAACAGTGTTCTAATAGCAGCTGAACTTGTACCAAACACAGTAATGTTTATCACTCTATTCTTATGAGAGTTTCTACTGCTTATTATGCACTTTTGTGCTAAATTCTCCTGCAGCTTAAGCAAAGCTGATTAAGGAAGGCATAGGGTTCATGATGCATGGAGTTGCTGCATCTGAAGAGAACTCTTACACACTCTAAGTACATCCAACAGTCATAGATCCTAGATACCTGACTTGTGTGAAATCTTTTGGTTCCATAGACCAGGGCACCCCAAATCATTTACTGATCCATTTCCACCCATTTCCTAACTTATAAGCTCCTTTTTTTTTTTTCCCCCATTTTTTTTTTTTTTTTGCTTGCTTTCAAATATTAAATAGCTGAGGAACGAGAATTAGTTGCTACAGAGCCCACTGGAAAGACTCTTGACTGATGAGTGCATCTCATTTATACTGAAGCACAGTCCATATTACACATGACTTATTCTTAATGATACTTTCTCATCAACTATCATGCATTGCAAACCAAAAGGCTGATGAAGGGCTAGGCATTGCCAATTGTATGTGGTCATTAGCCTTCATTAATATGGTGTCAGGATGCCTTTGTAAGGCACAGGGTTGGATAACGTATTGCCTAGGGAAGGTAAGAGACCCAGAACTGTCTCTGAGTAGAGAGAGCTGGGTGCAGTGAGACATTTCTGGGCCGTGCACCCAGGGCTCTGAGTGAAGGCAGGGTCCAGTTATTTGGAGACAGTGCTAGTCCTGCATTCACACCATGCTGAGCTGAAATTTTTCCTTCCTCCTGGAAACAAGCATGTTCAGAAGGAATTTCTAGTGGCCTTGAAGGAATCAGCACCAGCGTAGGCTGGCTTCTAACACCTGTTTCAGAGAATGGTTCAGGTTGGAAGGGACCTGAAAGATCTCAAAGTCCCATTGAACTTGGCCTTGAACACCTTCAAGGATGGGACAGCTACAATCTCTCCAGGGATCCTGTTCCAGCGTCTCACCTCCCTCACAGTAAGGAATTTCCTAATAGCTAATCTAAATCTACCCTTTTTCAGTTCAAAGCAGTAACCCCTCATCCTATTCCTACACTACCTCATAAAGGGTCCTCTCCATCTTGCCTGTAGGCCCCCTTTAGGTACTATAAGGTTTCCCTAGAGCCTTCTCTTCTCCAGGCTGAACAACCCCAGCCTGTCCTCAGAGGAGAGGTGCAGTCGAAGAGCTCTATGTCCTTCTTATGTTGGGAACTCCAGAGCTGGATGCAGTACTCCAAGTGGGGTCTCACAAGAGCAGAGTAAGCACCTCCCTTGACCTGCTTTTGGTGAGATTCATTTCCTCTGAATCAGTGGCTGTTGACTTTCACTATATTTTTTGCACGATAGTTTATTAATTTGTTCTCCTGTTTTCCTCCTGTGGTTCCCAAACACCAGGAGGAACATTGGTAGAACACAATCTCTTCCAGCCTGTTGATATCATCACATCGCTGAAAAACCATTGCTAGCAGCTGGCTCAGTGGTTTTAAAACTCTCAGATGCATGTTTGCCTGATCTGCATATTTTAAAATATTTGATATGAAGCCTAAATACACAGAATGCTTAAAGATAATGGAAACAACAGAGGCAGTGCTCACAGACCAGGCTGGCAAGGTTTAGGTAAGAGCCAAATGATACAATCTCAGTTGTTTTTCCCTTGTGACCGAATAGAAAACTAGAAGCTGGGTTTTCTGATTGCATGTGTGGTAGAGTCAGAAATAGGCAAGAATAAGAAAAAACATGAGGAAGAGGAGTGTGGAAAGATGACCCATGAAGTACTAGTAATAGACTATTGGAGGAAAGATTGTTTTTTACATTGAAGGCTGTTTAAACTTGAAAAATAAGAGCAGTTAAAGTGAATGAAGGGTCTTAAGAAAATAAAATTGGCTGGCTGCCTGACCAAACACGGAGTGAGGTTTGTATCAAAGTTCCTATAACCTGCAATGCAACAAGCTTTCAGGAAAACGTTTAAGCATATTCCTAGTGTTACACACACATTCTTCCATGAGACTTTGACGACTAAAGAAGAATTATTTAGGCATGCATTTCCTACAAAGGCAATATTTCATAATTTGTTTTCTGGGAAAAAAAGCCCAAACCCTAAAACTTCAACATGAAATCCCAGGAAACGACAAAGAGTATTTTTTATTTCTTGTAGTCTCTGCCTCCACATTGGGAAAGGAAATGAAATCTGTAGCAAGTAAAGGAAATTATAGCTTTTTCTTCATTCCTCCTACACATGCATTAAAAGGAGGGTGTGTGTGGGAGGAACATAAACATGTTAACGCATTTACATTCCCTTTGCTCCATTTTCTCCATCCAAAAATCAAACAGAGTTGAAATGAAACATGAGAAGCTTTAGCCCAAAAGCAGAAAGTCTCCGAAAGTGTCAGAGGTTGTTATGGGAATGAGGACAAACTAAGTTTAAAAGGCCTTCCAGAGTACATCAGTTCCATTAATACCCACAAATTAATTACCTTACCTGCCCTGAACTTTTAACTACGTACATATGTTAAATCACTGGTGATCAAAACTTACTGATATATTGTTATAAACTGTGTCTGCTGAGCACACGTATCAGTAGTTTTAATCTATACCACTTAAGACAAAAGAGGTTGCACGTTCTAAATTTCAGTTTTGTCACTACTTACATATGAAGTTGAGACACTCCAATATTTGTTTACAGACAAAATATTTTACCTAACTGCAAACACTAGGTAAAAGTGACTGATCTAGGACATCTCTGACAACATACTTAATGTATGACCAGACCTGTTTTCATTCACTTATCATTTTCTTGTAATGCCATTGGGTGTCAAAATTATTCCCTGCAATCACAACAGATAGGGAGCTTATCCAGGAAAATAAACTTGGACTGCAGTCCACAGAAAAGTTAAAGTTTAGCAAAGAACTTTGATGTTGACACGGCCACCATAATAATTACTATAAAAACAGTGCACTTTGTCAAGTTCATCTTCAGCTATTTGCTAGGAAATTGAAGACTACATTATGGTTATTGCACAGTAGAAATCAACTATTTGCTTATTAGAGCTATTTTTTAGAACATCAAAATAAATTAAATTTTTCTTTTTGCATTAATTTTTCCAGGTTCTTTTTAAAATAAAATGTTCATTTTGGACTATGACAGCTAAAACAGAAAACGCTGACACAAACGTAGCTTTCTAGCCTGCAGGCAAAATATAAAATTGTTGTTAAATTGGAGCGGACGAGAAAATGGATGCTGAAACTCATGTATGAAATTTTTTTGCTAATAACAAACATTTGTCCCATGACAAGTACAGCACAGGACAAGGTATGCATTACAGCAGCAGGATTCAGGAGCATTTTGCTGAGGGAGCCCGAAGACCAAATACTTCTGGTACCAAGATATGTAGATGTTACACCATCAAATACCTCACTTCATTATATGTATTATCAGCATATTTTCCATGTGAGGAATAAAACTCAAAGTTTTGTAAGCTTCTTCATGTTCATTTAATTAACATTTGAGCGAAGACAGAAAAGATAACTTATTGAACATCCCCTTTAACATTCATGCCCTTTGCCTCAAGTATCATAGAATGGTTTGGGTTGGAAGGGACCTTTAAAGGTTATACACTCCAACCCCCCTGCAATGAGCAGAGACACCTTCCACTAGATCAGGATGCTCAGAGCCCCATCCAACCTGACCTGGAACGTTTCCAGGAATGGTGCATCTACCACCTCTCTGGACAACCTATGCCAGTGTCTCACCACTGTCATTGCAAAAAAAATTCTTCCTTCTAGTCTATCTAGTCTAAATGTACCCTCTTTTAGTTTAAAACCATTATCCCTCATCCTACCACAACAGGCCCTGCTAAAATGTTTGTTCCTGTCTTTCCTGTAAGCTCCTTTTAAGTACCAAAAGGCCAAAGTAAGGTCTTCCTGGAGCCTTCTCTTCTCCAGGCTGAACCCCGACTCTCTCAGCCTGTCCTCATAGGAGAGATGCTCCAGCCCTGAGATCATTTTTGTGGCCCTCTGCTGGACTCACTCCAAGAGGTCCACATCCTTCTTATGTTGGGGGCCCCAGAGCTGGACACAGAACTCCAGGTGGGGTCTCACGAGAGCAGAGTAGAGGGTCAGATTCACCTCCCTTGACCTGCTGGCCACGCTTCTTTTGATGCAGCCCAGGATATTGTTGGCTTTCTGGACTGCAAGCACACATTGCTGGCTCGTGTTCAGCTTTTCATCCACCAGTAGCACCAAATTCTCCTAAGCATGGCTAATCTCAAAGTCTTCATCCCCCAGCCTGTATTGATACCAGGACACTGCACTTGGCTTGTTGAACCTCATGAGGTCCACATAGGCCCATTTCTTGAGATTGTCCAGGTCCCTCTGGATGGCATCCTTTCCCTCTACTGGCTGTTTGAAACTAAATTGGTCAAATTATTTTTTGAAGTGCATGGCAATATAAAAAAAATACACTGGCACTGCAGGGACAAATCTCAGGATTCTACTCCCAGCTACAGTAAATCTGTTGAGAAACTTAAGTTTACAATAAAATAGAAAATAAGTCACCATAGTTATCAAAACATTTAAGCAGGCGCTTTCATTTCCAAGCAGATCTTTCTCTCCTTGTTCATTGTTATTTGCCCCAGTGTTACAACTTTGTATTCTCTATGCAAGATATAAAGGAATGGGTCCCTAATGCTCTAGTATCATAAAAGATTGGGTTGAGCATAAGCCATCTCAAATATTATCCTGAAATGTGAACTAAACATGAACTTTTTTGAAGTTCAAAAAGTTAACAAATCCCCATGCTTCTTGATTTTAATATGACTTTTAAAAGTCCTTATGTGGAAAAGGTGGTGTATTTCTAATTAAAAAGAGATGATTAGAGATTTCCAGAGCACAGAGGACCAACCCATTTATAAAATTACCGTACCAAAAGTGAAGCTGGGATAGGGATGCAACGAAACGTGGGCTATAATCCAAGGCTAGATATTTAAGTTTTCATTTCAGGTTTCATTAAAAAGGAAAGCTGGCTACTCCTGTCCCTATAAGGAGTCAAATTTCTTCCTCAGTAGGAAAAATAGCAGCCAGCTAAAACCTTGCAGTTACTTATGCTACTACATAGGATGTAAATTATTTGCACAAGTGATGATCAGATATTGAGCAGTCTTCATTGCCCCGATTGCCTTCAAGCACTAAATATTGCATGATTATTTTTTTTTTCCCCCATTTATAAATGAATCACCTAATATGCAAGTATCTTTACAGCTGTGATGGTCTGAAAACATCACAGTGAGCAGAAGAATAGTATCTTTGCAGTAGTGACACTGAATCAGTTGGGGGAAAAAAAAAATTACATGAAGCTTCGGGCACTGAAGCCCTTTGTCCAATAACATTTTTCCCCCACAAGTGATATTGGTTTAAATTTAAATTAAAGACTTTATTTGTGCACAAAAGCGTTGACTCAGCTTTTCTGGAAATTACAGTAAGAAACTCTGGTGCTGACCTTGACCTAACCAAAGACAGGATAATGGCTCTGTTGGGAGCAGGGGGGAGGAAGGGGAGAGGACGGGACCAAAACATCCATAAAAAACCCCCAAACACATACACAGACAAATGGTTAGAAGACCACCAAGTATATTCTTAACTGTTCTCCACAATGAATTCATCAGTAGTCCAAAATAACTGGACCATTTTTCATAATGAAGTATTTTAGTTTGAGCTATGACATCCTCTAGGCTCTTAAGAAGGAACTTGCGTTCTGTGGTGTTATAATGGTGTTAGAATCAGAAATATCATTATAGGACAAGCTTTTGCTTCAATTTCTTCATGATGATTTACGCAGCTGAGCTGTCAGGAGTATCACTGTGCAGTTAGATTCCTTGTTTTGCTCCTTTTTCCAGCACGCAGTTTCAACAGAAATAACAGACACCGTATTGCGACTACTACTGACCACCACCATGATTTATGGAAGCCTTTGAAGTCAAACAATGTATTTATGGTTACTGCTCATCTTTGTCTAAAGTGGGGCAGCCAGCTCATATAGAATATTTAAGAATATTTACTCAAGGCGGTTGAAAAGTTTCCTTCAGCTTTGGCTCAATACGATTTCAGCCTTGAGCCAGAAATACTGTGATCTTTGGGGGCTTACAAAGCATGAGTAGCCTTACAAAATCTAGGCAGTTTGCCAAAGGTGGTGGTGTATTTTTTTTAAATTTTGTTGAACTGTGGTGGAAGGTTAAACAATTCACACAGTTTTGATCCTCCCTACCCCCAATTGGCCTTGTACTTAATGTCTTCTTGTCAAGAAAGGAAGTAACTTCATAATGGGATGGATGGAACCATTTCAGCTATTACACAGCAATGATGGTATTGCTGGAAATCTGAAACAAATGTTAACCTCAATCCTTCTCAGCTTGAAAGAAATAAGTACATTTAATACGCTGAAAAGTCTTTACATCACATGGTATCAATTTTCTTATGGCTTACTTAAATAATTAAAAAACTAAACCCAGCTTTATGCCCAATGAGAAGTAGAGTGCAGGAAATGAACCGCTTATGCCAGGGGGCAAGACTCGCAAATTTGACTCCAGTGAAAGGATGTCTTGCTTCCAAAAAACACTAATGGGCACATCATATAGTACAAGCATATTTCTATGCATGCATTTTATTTTATGCATGCTTTGTGGCAGAAAAGGTCTATCACTTAAGAATGGTTATGAAGGGGGGAGGGGAGCACAACCTGTTGAAAATTAATGTTTGAAAACCGTGGGTCATATTGGGCCATTGCTTTTTAAGATTAGAAACAGATGTCTCCTTTCTAAAGTGCTCTGAATGATATATTGCTTCAGAGAACTCTCTAACTGGACATAGAGATTTTAAGTCCTATTATGAGCCACAGAAATTTTGTAAATCAACCCTGAAGTGAGCAATGCATTAGGAAAAAAACTAATAGGTATTTTTGTTTGTTTTGACAAGTGTTACTTTGTTCTTGGTTGCACTTTGAAATGCTCTCGTGAATGCACTCTGGTGTGTTTTGGGGGCAAGGGGAAGACAGTCTTCATGAAAGGCCTGTAGCTGGGTGCCTCTGCTGAGGAACCTTTGTCAGGAAACACGAAGAATGGGCCCTGCTTGTTCAAAATATAGAATTCCTGAATTAGCCAAACATTAATTGATGAGGTCACTTTCTAGACTATAAAGTTCAGCTAGTAAATTGCTAGATAGATTTAGGTTGAAATTTTCAATATGCAAATTATATCCTTATTAGTAACAATAACCATACCTATTCTTGCTTAGAAATCTATACACAGAATGGGAACCTGACACATGTCTCTATAAAACAAGAGGAAACCATAAGGTAAGGTCAGCAACATTTTCTCCATTTCCCTTCCCTTCCCATACCTCCACTTCCCTTTCAGGCCTAATCATAGCCTGTAGCCTCATTTCTCTATTTCATTTTTCAATAGCATCTTTCTATAAATATTCACTAAGTGAGGGCACACTTTGGCCTTTTTGCTCCAAGGGAGCATTTTCGTGTATGCCAGCAGGAGGTTATAGGACTGTGCGCTGAACATTGCTTGTGAGCTATTAGCTCCAAGTGGTGGACATTAGACACAAACACATTTCTACTGAGCAAGTTATTTAGGGGTCTGACTCCGGCTTTGGTGGAGCTACATGACATTCCCCAGTACGCACCATGCACTTCACACTCTTCTATTTCTAACACCACATTTCTTTCCATGCATTCACACTTCGTCCCACTTTGCAATTTTTCTGAAAGTGCTTGTCCTTCATTGATTAGGAATAGTATATTGGAATAATTGTTCTGTATTCCTCACATTGCCTATTTGCATTATTTACCTTTATTACCATGATTCACCTGTTGCATTATCTGTTCACATTCTGTTGTCTTGCTCCTGATGGAGCATCCCATATGATTGCATACATATATTACCAGGAATAATAATCACAAATAATTTACAGCTTAGACTTTGAAAACAATTGTTTGAGCAAATATATTGGTTTTCCCAATAGAAAGCTTTATGGTAGTTATACAAAGTGAAATATAATATGTACAACAAAAACTGTACACTGTTCTCTCACTCAATCTCTAATATTATTATATAAATAGGTACATTTCACTTTAAGAAAACAGTAGGGCAGCTTTCAGCTATATAGGAATAAAAACTGTTTTTCTCAGTTCCTTGAGGCTCACTTCAGCTTTATCACAGATAAAATACTTATAATCGCAGCATTTCAAAAATTAAAAGATATTGACGGAGAGAATCAGAGCAAGCAAGCACATAGAGCAATTGCAATAAAATATTCTCATCTAACAGTATATTGGAGAGGTGGGAAAAGGGAATAAGGCATTTATGTGAGAGGTTGAGCTGCCATGTGAGCTGTCTCACAGTGGTTTGAGGTTCTCTGACAAAGATGTAAAAAGCTGAGCAATTATGCTGCTGAAAATCACTTAATCACTTGACAGTTATTAGACATGAAAAATCTAACTGCATTATAGTCAGTTAATACCATTGGGTAAGCTAATAAATTCATAACATACACAAGCAATTTACCTGAACAGTTTGTGCTGTATACTTAGGACCAAACTCAACCTTTGTTTACTCCAGACATCCCCACTGGGGCGGCAATCATTGCACAGGTGTAAGTAAGGAGGACATAGATCATTTTCACTATGGGAGTTTGCCAGGAGCAGATAAATTCTATTCTGAGTTTATATGTGTATGATCCCTGTGATATCCAACAAATAAAGTTTAACGCAAGCAGCAGACAATTGCAGTGGATGAAGTTTAAGTATCACTGCTAACAAGGATCATGGTTACAATAGATAGCTCTGAGAGACAGAATTTAGGCAAATGCTGGACACCAAACTCCATTCCCCTGCTCAGGGCTGTTTTGCCCTGACCAGGCTCTGTCCAATTTGATCTGAGAGCTCCTCGGATGCCACACAGGCTCTTTGCACTCATGTCCAGATGCAGATATCAAGCAGAATAGCACTTAGATCCCCAAAGGTCCTGTACCACTCACTGTGCACAGAACACATCTAAAATACACATCAAGAGGGTTCCAATCCACTTTCTAGAAGCTGCATCTGAAGATGAGTCACAGAGTATAGGAGGCATGTGGGGCACCTATAGTCCTGTGCTTTTTCTGGTGTGGATGTCAGGCAGGCATCACACCGCAGTGTCTGTAATGGTGACCTTAACCTGATGAGCGAGGACGATCCTCAGTTCTATCATCCCTCTCTGGCCATCCTAGAATCAGTTCAGTTTGTGCTGATCTTACCTCCCATGACATCTGCTATCAAAGATTCTTATTTACTTTGGCAAGCGAAAAACTGCTCTTGAAAAGAAATCTAACAAAAGAACTAAGTAGTTACATACCACCATGCCTTTTTAAAAATTTTTTATTTTAAAAGAGGATGAGGCTTAACTGCAGTCTCACTTTTGCCACACATTTAAGGACACTCTTCATGCAGGCTGTCCGATCATATTGAATCTATATGGCCATCTACCTTAATCAGTAAGCCCACAGGGAAACGCCACTGAATTAAATATATAAATGTTCTACCTCTGCAATTTTCAGTTTGCTATTTTCCCCATAATACTATTCTAATTTCAACATACTGGCAAAAAGAAAGGCAGCATAAATCAAGTCTTCCTAAGCAGAGAGAACAACCAAATACCATACTTGTAGAGAGATATTTATCTGAAGACTTGCAAAAGGAATAAGCAATAAATATCATCAGTTCAAACAAAGCAAAAAATCCCAAGCAAACCTATTCTGTACTTCAATTTGCAGGATATTCTGCAGGACATAATGCATAACATATGCCTGTCTCAGCACATTGATAACTCAAATTCACATATCTTGGCCTCACTGAAGAGAAAACATTGGAGACTAGGATTTATTTCCCTTTTCATCTTGCTTTTCATTTTTGGCACTCCTTTTTAGGGATATAGACATGGAATATTCTTCCTTTGTTCAATATCATCAGTGGATATATTAAAGGGACAAAAGAAGATCATGCCAGTAGCCTATTTAAACAGAACCAAACCTGAATTTAAAAGAAATAATAGCCTTTTAAAGTAACATTTATAGATGGTTAGCGTAACTACAAGAAGAAAAGATCTGTTAAGTCCACAAAGAAGCACAGAAAGCCCTGCCCCTCCTCTCCAAACACACAAAATCTCCAACTGTCAAGAGATCATTTTTCCTTCATCTTGCTGTGTAGGTATTCATGATGCTTTTCTATTTTTCTCTTTCACAAGGACAACAAGAATTATGACCCTATTGGCCTGTTTTTTCTCTTTCTGTATATCTGTACTGACCTAAGCTGTGAAGATAAAAAAAGTGTCCCCTGCATACGGTTTAAGTGGGCATAAAATGTTATTAATAAGACATTTTTTGAAAGCCAGTTTGGCTTATCCTGTGTGAACATCCATTCTTACAGGCAGTCTAGACCAGTACAACACGAGATAAACACCCTTTAAGACCCTTTAAGGTGGCAAGTTGTGCTGTGACACCGGAGAGAGGATTATTTTTTATTATTTTGTTCACAAAATTCTACATTTGTCCAAGCAGCATGTTCATGGCTTCTCTCACAGCACTCTTATTGGGGCCAATGCTGCAAAGTTGCCCGCTTTTTCTCTCAAATCCCATCTCACAGCTTCCATTAGGAACACAATTAACTGAAACTATTACATGGCAAGGGATGAGCTGTGGCGTTTCAGCCTGACACAGTAAGATGCTGTATATCACAGTGTTTTTCTTATTCTGACATTATTCTGTGTCCTGACACACATATTTGTCTTGGACATCTGCTATTTCTCATTCCTTCCTAATCCTAAAGGCGGGGACATACTTCCATGTGTCTAATGCACATAGCCTATGGGCCTTATCACAATATAAACAACCATCAAGTGCAGCAAACACTGCTGAAAGTAAGAAGTGTTCATGTAACTCATAGCTCTCCGAGTGTTAATGTATCATTTCCATCTAATTGGGCCTCTGACTATTTTTTTCCTAAGAAAAGGAAACAAGCCTTCAGAGTGTGGGGATCTAGTTGGTCTTTTAAACCTCTGTTTTACTTTTGGGGTAAATAGCATTTCTAGTAAAAAGATGACAGGTTAATATTTTCTTGAGGGATAGCATGAATGCTGCTGATCCATCCATGATTTCAAAGACAACTGTAACTTTAATAAACAATCAACTATATTTTTCTGAGAATGTTTCTCCCCCAACTACTACACAAATGTAGCCATTTAAAGATGGCTATTAGAGGCACCAAGTTCAAAACGTGTACTAAAAAACCTGTCATTTGGGAAGTCCAAGTTGTGACTTTTGGTTTTTCAGGTTCTCTGTGGTACAGTTAGACATTTAAATAGCTAATAACCTCATAACCAACTTGTATCTTTTTAGTCTGGAGAAGAGAAGGCTGAGGGGGGAAACTGATCAATGCTTATAAATACTTCAAGGGAGGGTTTCAAGGGAGGGTGTCAAGAGGATGGGGCTGGTCTTTTTTCAGTGGTGCCCAGGGACAGGACAAGAGGAAATGGGCACAAACTTGAACATAAGAAGTTCCATCTAAACATGAGGAGGAACTTCTTTACTTTAAAAGTGGCAGAGCCCTGGCAGAGGCTGCCCAGGGAGGTGGTGGAGTC
>NW_015090920.1:3843700-4010192 GCF_001431845.1 Calidris pugnax | reverse complement strand
CCTGTGAGGGTGGCAGAGCCCTGGCAGAGGCTGCCCAGGGAGGTGGTGGAGTCTCCTTCTCTGGAGACATTCCAAATCCACCTGGACACGTTCCTGTGGGACCTGCTCTGGGTGGACCTGCTTTGGCAGGGGGTTGGACTAGATGATCTCCAGAGGTCCCTTCCAACCCCATGTGATTTGGGATATTATTTCATACACAGTTGTGCAAAGTCGAACTTTGGGGACCCTGTCCCTTAACCTGCCTTAATGCAGCAAGTAGGGTGATAAAATGGTGACACCACATTTGCGCAGTGGAGCACTACTGGTAATTCTCATTCATTACCTTATGAGTTAAGGCCATATTCTTACAAGAAATTCTGCCTGGGAAAACTGCAGTTCCACGATAACTGTTTTTGCCACAGTTGACATTTTCTTCTCTTGGAGCTGAGTGAATCCCATTAGTATTGTTAAGACTTTAAAAACTGTTTTTATTTCAAGCAGCTGGCTATAAACTTCACAGCAAAATCTATCAGCCTTCCATAGTTGGCAAAGTGACTTGAGAACCAGGGAAAATAAATACTTCAAGATTATGCTTCAACTATAAGTCAATTGCATTCTGTTTAATGTCCTTAAAACGCAAGAAGGAATAACCACACTCCTCAAATTTTGTCCCTTATGTGAAGGGGTGCTCTGCTGATCCCCTGTTGGGGCAGCAGGGTTTAAATCTGTGTCACCAACTGACTTGCCCATTTTGGTTCTTGTTTAGAAGAAGTTATATTTACAAGATGCTTACAGGAATCAAGTTTTAGGCATGTTTCAGATCTACTTGCACTGATTAGAAATTCTAGTTCTTGTTTAGAAGAAGTTATATTTACAAGGTGCTTACAGGAATCGAGTTTTAGGCACGTTTCAGACCTACTTGCACTATTAGTAGTTCTGTTTTACACTATGTATAGCCTATCAGTGAAGGCAAACACAAAGGGAAGCCTAGGTATGCAACTTCAGGAATTTATCTTCTAAGCACTGAGCCAAAACTGACATCCCTAATTTTCTTGATGCCAAAGAACCTCACAGAAGTCTATTGCTAGCATAAGGCAAAGAGTACACCAAGATTTTTCCAGGTATTGGCATATAGATGGAATGACCAAAAAAACCCCACCTTTTTCCCCAAACACATAATTTTGTGCAGCAAGCTCAAGCTGCTTTCTCAGGCCCAGAGAAATGGAGGAAAACCAAAACCCAACCACCCTCACCCTGCAATACAGATGTGTTACTTTGGTTGACATCAGACAACATCACATACCTACAAATCAGTCTCTCAGATTAGAAGCTGCCTCCTTAACCTTGTACACATGGTTCCTATTTAGAGCAGCTACATTTGCCTTGGAGCGTTAAGCAACGAGGAAAAAGCTTGTTTATGTTCAGAGTCAAATCCACAGTCCCCACACTGACCATGTAACAACTTACTTATCTCTTGAATTTGAGCTGTTTTCCCTCTTCACGCCAGAAAAGAGCAGACCAGTTTTCAGGGTGATGAAAACAACTTTAAAATTAATCAGTCATGCACAGGACATTCAGGATTTAACCGCATGGTTTTCTTTAGACACATTTCTCCCCTCCCCAGTGTTATTCACACAGCTTAGATTAAGGAGCAGACTTAGATTTTAATTCCCGACACACAACAGTTAAACTGGGACATTCAAACATGGATTTATAACTTCTAGACCACAAACTCTGTATAGTCACAGGGCATGATGACAAACCCTACTGGAAGCAGAGCAGTGGTAGGACTCATTTGACAGTAAGGACTGCTAAATTTGTAACAAAATAGAGCACAATCAGAATTTTTCTTGCTGTGACATGTTAATTCCTCTTGGTCTTTCACTGTGAACACCAGCAAGAGCCTGGATCTGCCATATCTATAATTGGTCTTTCACTGTGAACACCAGCAAGAGCCCGGACCTGCCTTCTCTGTAACTTCCCATTAGGCAGTTGAAGACAGCAGTAAGACCCTCCCTTGGCCCTATCTTCTAGAACATGTAAAAGTGTTCCTTCTGAAAGCATAAAGATAAAAAACTAAACGTGTTTCAAAATGGAAACATCAATGCAAAGCTGATAGAACTAACTTAACTCATTTTTTTTCCAGTTAATGAAAAAAGATGGTGATTTTGACTAGTTATCATATAACAGTAATACCAGCATATTCCAGAGTACATGAGAACCAGTAGGATGTTGTGCAGTGGGTTTGTTAACAGAGATACATCATATCAACTTGATGGAGTGACTGCACTGAATAATTTGGTTTATGGCAAGCATTCTCTTAGTATAATCTGTGTATCACATTCCTTACTTTGATAGAGCTTTGATGTTTGTGTCTAGCCAGGTCAGATAAAGATGATGTTACCTTATCTCTGAAAAAAATAAAAAAATAAAAAAATTCACTTTAAAGCCTTCTTTAACCAGCAGGATTTAAAAACAGTTCATTTGGCTCTCCTAAGTATTCTGCTAAAGGAAAAAGAATGTTACTGAGCTACACATATTCATAAATAAGAGAGACAGCAGCTGGAACATGGTTTACTAGAGACACAACCCAGCAAGAACACTTAAAGCCCAGTGCCTAACTTTAAGCAAGGGAGTGTCCTTACAAAGCAAAGAGATTTAGCTCACATGTTTGAGTTAGGCAAATACTTCAAATGTTTCATTAAGACTTCAGGATTTGCATGCTCTTGTCTTCTAAATTCAAAGTAAGCCTCAGTGAATCCACACCAATGTTGTTGGAGCTTTTTGGTTTGGCTTTTTTTTGTTGTTGTCATTAATTTGTTGTGTTGTGGGTTTGGTTTTTTTTGTTGGTTTTTTTTTTTTTTTTTTTTTAAAAGAGAGATTCTTCCATGGAAAGAATTCTTTGTCAGCGTAAAGAGGATAAATGTAAGAGAGCCCTTCCTGTACTGGGATGAGCAGTACTGGAAACGCACTCCATCACACATGAACTCACATTAACGTTGGTAAATGCACTGGGAATAAACCTTCGGGGAGGTGGCAAACAAGCACACAGTGAGGAGACACTGCATCTATGTCACTACATATAAATACAGCTTAAAAAAACCCAAAACACTAGTGCTCAAACTAAAAGCAAAGAATTTAGGATTATGAGAGGGGTACATCTTTACTGAGACACGGTGAAAAGAGTTGTGGAATCCTGATTTCACTGGAACAGTCACTGCATGATGTCAGCAGTAAGGGGGACATAGAGGAAACATCCTCTAATGCTAGTAGAGATGTTCTTCCTGACAATTTTGACATCTTTTCCAGGAAAAAAATATTTACCATTTTGAATTATAAAATCCACTCAGTCTTCAATATTTAATATCCTTATCCAAAAAAAGCTGCATCTTTCTAAGCAAGGCAAAAGAGAATGCAGCAATCTCAATTTGCATCTACTCACAGCCTTTTCAAAACAGAAATACTGGAAGTGCACTGAAGATCAAGTTTTCCTAACTGGAAGCAGCAATGAAATATGTCCTTCATGAAATATGTCCTTTCCCTCCTGAAATTATTTCTCATCTTTGAATGCTCAGTATAGATCTACACAGTGGGAATCTCCACAACTAAGAGCAAATTCTGTTTTCAATTCAATTTGATATTTTAAACTAGTATTAGGAACATAAAAGATAACATCCAGAAAACTGGATGCCAAAGTCAACAGTATGGAGAATTTTGCCCTAAAACTCTAAAGGTTATAATGAGATTTCTACCATGAACAAGGCCATTGCATCTGAATAGCTCTCCTGTTCTAGCCATTTTCAGACTTTTAAGATCTTATACTTTCAGGACAGATTCTCTTTTCTTCATTGCTTTCATCTCTGGAGACATTGATAAGGTGTAACAGAGCTATTCATAGCAGGGTATACTCCATCCTTACTGCTATACAGAGAACATCCAGAAAGCTTTCAAAAACAGCCGTACAGGATTTTACTTCCCAAAATGTTACATATTTTGCAAGGTATCTGTTGACTTATGGTAATAGGCAAAACACACCCCTCAAAAATGAGCAGTTGATAGGCTCTAGAGAAATACTATTGACTTCTCCTAAGCAGATACAATGCAAAATGGAGAAGTGGAACACAGATAAATACTCAATATCCCACCTGGCACATTTGCCAACCATCGATCTAATATAGGCCGGTTGAAAAAAAAATAAACCAGTACACAAAAGCACACAAAAAGCCAACCACACCAAACCCACACAAACAAAAAACCCACAGAATCCAACCCTTTCTAACCTATCCTTGAGCTAATGCTGAATGAACACCAGGGTATGCCCAAGGGAAAGATATTGATAGAGGATCCTCACAGAATTTTTTTTATAGACATTTAGACTCAATTTATAATTTTGGATATTTAAAGTATACCACATGAAAACACTTAGTTTGGCATGATTAGTTCCATTAATCAGGAAAGTCTGAACAGGCAGCAGAATCTAGATTTAGCTGCTAGCAAATAAAATTCTTTCAAGTCATGGAAGAATGCCATAAGGCTGGATTAAAGCATTACCAGCGAGTTACTTCTGGAGTTCACAACCACATTTCAGAAGAAAAACCTTGTGTATTTTGTTCCTGCTCCCATCTCTGGAAACACAGCATTTTGCAGACAGACAGAAACTTGCTACAAGTTCATGTAATCTTATCCTGCCCCTAAGACCTGTTTGTTAGGGCTCAGTACTACACTAACCTCATCCACATCATTTTTTGTCAGTTTGAAGTACTGAGCTTCTTCCTCTGCACCAGTAAGCACTCTTGTTACCTCCCACCTCAATACTCCAGTAGAAGTCTATTTAAGGAACAGCAAATGGAACTCACGTTCTTATGTTATCTTGATCAAAAAAATATAATGATCAAATTCAGCAGCAAATAAAATTCTTTCAAGTCATGGAAGAATGCCATAAGGCTGGATTAAAGCATTACCAGCGAGTTACTTCTGGAGTTCACAACCACATTTCAGAAGAAAAACCTTGTGTATTTTGTTCCTGCTCCCATCTCTGGAAACACAGCATTTTGCAGACAGACAGAAACTTGCTACAAGTTCATGTAATCTTATCCTGCCCCTAAGACCTGTTTGTTAGGGCTCAGTACTACACTAACCTCATCCACATCATTTTTTGTCAGTTTGAAGTACTGAGCTTCTTCCTCTGCACCAGTAAGCACTCTTGTTACCTCCCACCTCAATACTCCAGTAGAAGTCTATTTAAGGAACAGCAAATGGAACTCACGTTCTTATGTTATCTTGATCAAAAAAATATAATGATCAAATTCAGCCTGGACCTGTGCAGGTATAGAAAGTTGGGAATGGCCAAGAAAAACAACTCTAAGCAGTCTGGAAGGGAAAATAGGTTTCAGGTTCTGCATTTCAGCTATGTGTTCATAAAGACAGCTCAGAGCCTTATTGTGGTTTTGGAGCCCCTGTAGAAACATCTACTATGCTTACTTGTTTTCAGTCTATTACAGCTTAAAAAATGGGAAGGAAAAAAATCCATTTTTTTTTTATAATTAGAAGGAATCAATAGGCTTCTTCACAAGACAGAAATACTGAAGCAGGAGAAAAAGTCTGTTGGCTTCCTGAGATCTCATAGTGAGTCTAAGGGACACTAAAAATCAAATGGCATCTTTTTACAGTCAAGTTAGTAAGCTATGTAAAGCGCATGCTTCTTATTTAGAGAGAGTGCCTTCCTTTCCTTCACCCCACAGACAGAGAGCCTCGATGCTTTATGATGGCAAGGCAGCTTGCCATGTAAGATTCATTCCCACCCATTCACACAGCTGATATCTGTCCATTCGCTGGGCTGATAAGAGTCAAAGTTTATGGAGGTCGTTATTTTTTTCACAACAGAACAGTTGGTTAGCAATAAAATGCAGTAAGGAAACAACACATCCCAGCTGATATTCAGATAAGTTTGCAGCTGCAGGCTTGGAGATTGTAAGAGTTTCAATCCACAGATTTTGGGCTTCTTTTCCTCTCTAAAGGGCGGTCCCTGTATATATAGATTCGATTTTATTTCAATCATAAACATAAGCCAGTGCACAGGAGTAGAAATGAAAATTCCTTCACCCTTTTTAAATTATAATTACTGGTTTAAGAAATACATCCTAGTTTTAAAGACACAGAGTGCATTTCAAAATGCATAGTCTAGTGTCACTGATTTTTGACCCTAAAGGTCACTTTTATGCACTCATTTTCTGAGGTCTGCTGCAGTGACAAATTGGTACAGAAAGCAAGTTTTGAGCCACCCTCACTACGTAACACTTCTGCAGCCAATATTGCCACTAGCTTTCATCTACACCAGAGGGGAAAGAAACTGTGTTCCCACTCATCTCATGTCTCCAACTGCCTTGTATTTTACCTCTTACCTTCAGGGCTCTCTCAAAGATCATCTTTCTGATACTTAAATAGCAAGGATTCACTAAACTATTGAGAGATTTCTATAAGATGGGAAATTTCTCTTTCTTATGTAGTTCTTTCTTCTCTATCCCTCTGGGTACATTCACAGCACGTGCATGACCCTCCAGGCTGTGACAGATGTGACAGTAGAGTTCAGCTTACCAGTTTTTACCTGTTTCTAGTACAGATGTGTCTGTGTGAGCCCTGGCACAGGTAAGTTCCTATTTCTCTCCATCACCTAGAACTCAGTTGATTTCATTTTTGCAGAAAGAGCATTAGTCAATCAGTTTGCACCTGCCTAACGTGTGGCTGTACAAACATGGTTGGTACAATGCCAGGGACAGTCTGGGGACATGAGGGCATGAAGTATACCTGGCAACTAGATGAAGGCTTGGAGATTGTAAGAGTTTCAATCCACGGATTTTGGGCTTTTTTTTCCTCTCTAAAGGGCAGTCCCTGTATACATAGATTTCAGAACAGTTGGTTAGCAATAAAATGCAGTAAGGAAACAACACATCCCAGCTGATATTCAGATAAGTTTGCAGCTGCAGGCTTGGAGATTGTAAGAGTTTCAATCCACAGATTTTGGGCTTCTTTTCCTCTCTAAAGGGCGGTCCCTGTATATATAGATTCGATTTTATTTCAATCATAAACATAAGCCAGTGCACAGGAGCAGAAATGAAAATTCCTTCACCCTTTTTAAATTATAATTACTGGTTTAAGAAATACATCCTAGTTTTAAAGACACAGAGTGCATTTCAAAATGCATAGTCTAGTGTCACTGATTTTTGACCCTAAAGGTCAATTTTATGCTCTCATTTTCTGAGGTCTGCTGCAGTGACAAATTGGTACAGAAAGCAAGTTTTTGAGCCACCCTCACTACCTAACACTTCTGCAGCCAATATTGCCACTAGCTTTCATCTACACCAGAGGGGGAAGAAACTATGTTCCCACTCATCTCATGCCTCCAACTGCCTTGTATTTTACCTCTTACCTTCAGGGCTCTCTCAAAGATCATCTTTCTGATACTTACATAGCAAGGGCTCACTAACTTATTGAGAGATTTCTATAAGATGGGAAATTTCTATTTCTTATGTAGTTCTTTCTTCTCTATCCCTCTGGGTACGTTCATAGCATGTGCATGACCCTCCAGGCTGTGACAGATGTGACAGTAGAGTTCAGCTTACCAGTTTTTACCTGTTTCTAGTACAGATGTGTCTGTGTGAGCCCTGGCACAGGTAAGTTCCTATTTCTCTCCATTGCCTAGAACTCAATTGATTTCATTTGTACAGAAAGAGCATTAGTCAATCAGTTTGCACCTGCCTAACGTGTGGCTGTACAAACATGGTTGGTACAATGCCAGGGACAGTCTGGGGACATGAGGGCATGAAGTATACCTGGCAACTAGATGAGGCCAAGTACTTTTTAAGCCACTCTTACCTCTATAGAGACGCATTGGAGTTGTGGTTGAGTTTCACAAGACATTCTCTGGCCAGCAATATCAGCTGAAGAGGCTCTTGCCCTGTCCATCCCACTTTCTCCATCCAGCTGTCTCCTGAAACCACCACTCATCATCACACAGCTCTTTGGGTGGCTATTTTATAAGCCAGCTTGGAGAGCTGACCTGGCTTGATAACAATATATAACATCTCCCCATAAGTGTTATATGCGGGGAACTCCCCCATAAATCTTGCTTTAAAATCACTTCTGTTCTCTGACCTGGCTCACAGTGCAGCCACACTGGCAGAACTAACAGTATAAAAAAAAAAAAAACAACAAAAAACCAAGAAAAACAATCACCAGTATTTCCATTGTATTTCTATATCTATAGATTGTTAATATATATATATAGATAGATTATGTATTCTAAATACCGTAAAAAAAAAAAAAAAAGACAGGAAAAACAATCACCAGTATTTCTATTGTATTTCTATATAGAGAGAGATTGTTTGTGTATATATATAATGTAGATTATGTATTCTAAATACTGAAATAGAAATATTTCAGTATTTCTATTAAGGAAACCAGTTTGACACTAGCTGTTGCCAGTCAGTCTTTTTGCAACTTACTTTCAACTTAGCTTCTCTTGCCAGGGCTAGGACAACCTAATGGCACCATACCGTGTTTAGAGACCCAGAAACAATATTATATTTGCTCTCTGGCAATGCTGTTTGCATTCCAGTACAGCAGATGGATAATCATTGAAGGACAAAATTTCCATGGCCCTTGTGTTTCTTCAATTCCCTGCTCTGTGCCCCCTCTGGTCTTTCCCTCTATGAGGGTGACTTGTCAACATCCTGGTTGCCAGGACCATCAGTCCTGCCCCAGGACATTTAGTCTGTGTCTCCATTTGTCAGATTTCTTTTTTTTTCTAGCCATTTCCTCTCCAGTATACCCATAACAACCCACATTTTTGCCTTTGGCCTTACGCTGCCTCCTCTCGATTGCATTTTTTTTCTTCTTCTTCTTCTCTGGCTACGTTTCCTTTTTTCCATTTTGAGCCAGAGGGCAAATGAGCAGTGACCTCTGTAGCTGGCACAAGGACCTCTCCTGTGGCTGCAAGCACAGAGAAGCAACCAAGTCCCATTCCCAGGAGAGGATATTCACCTCCTCACACCAGTCCTTCTCTGCTGAGAAGCTGAACAAAGTCAAATTTAGATATCAATTAACCCTCCATTCTTCTCTTTACTCCTATGTGAATCTATAGCCTCTTTCTGTGAAGCACGGATTCTCACAGGAGAATGTGGTGGCTTTATTAAAGAGAGCTTTTTTCCACATTTTCATCCCTGAAGTGCAAACTACATCTGAAAGAAACCCATGAAAATTTCGATTCAGCAGATTTAAGAAAAAAAGTCATAAAAATAATAATTAAAGGCTTACTAAATTTAACTGTCTAGCTTCCAGCAGAGATGTAACAGAAGTACCACAATAATACAGCTGGTCAATTTTTTGGAAATAGCATTTGCTGTGAGATATGTTGCTTTCAGTGAACGAGTGTTCAAAACATTCATGTTTCTACTTTTCAGCTGGGTTGCCCTTGTGCTATTTATGATCCCAGGAAAAGCAGGAAGCACCCTAAAAAAAACCCCTATTTATATTTATCTCATGAGATAATATTTCCTTGTCATTAAGATTCAAGATTAAAACTGAAGGAGGTCAGGCCTGACTTGCATAGGTTTTGTTCAAATCTATTTGTGAAAGCACTGTCACAAGCCTGCACCTCCTGCACTGCCCTACAGCCCTGTTTCTACTTTTCAGCTGGGTTGCCCTTGTGCTATTTATGATCCCAGGAAAAGCAGGAAGCACCCTAAAAAAAAAACCTATTTATATTTATCTCATGAGATAATATTTCCTTGTCATTAAGATTCAAGATTAAAATTGAAGGAGGTCAGGGCTGACTTGCATAGGTTTTGTTCAATTTATTTGTGAAACCACTGTCACAAGCCTGCACCTACTGCACTGCCCTACAAACTGATGCAATAGTGCCCTACACCAAGTCACACAGCACACTTGGGGAGAGGCATTCCCATTTGAACCGCTCGGGCTGTGAGTTTACTGGTCCTTAATAGCTCTCAGTACGTGCCCCAGGCAGCAATGGCCGTTGCCATTTACACTGTCTGGGCCTTTAGAAAGCACAAATTCAGCACTAAATGAATTGAAACGAAGGTGAAAAATTGACTCCTTGTGGGTCCAAGACTCCCAATGCTAAAAAAAGAAAATTTAAAAAAAAAGTCATACATGAACACATCAGTTTTGGTTTGGCAGAGTCTGTATCATCACAGGATACGATTCTGTTATGATCTTAATTGCCTTCAAATCCCTTTTTGATTTAAACAGGAAATGGAGCCAATTATCATCTTTCAAGGCTTCTGGCTCTCCCCAGGTTTGTTGTTGTTTTTAATGTGCGGCAGGACCTTCTGTTTCAAGGTTAATTTTGGCTTCACCAAGTGAAAACAGGTCACAGTGACACGCAGCGCTAGAGCCGCCCAGCTTCACGCAAACTAATTCTATGAACTCGGCGTTATCCCAGCCCTGCTTGGCTCCTTTCCCTGCAGAGCATCAGAATATAACTGATTAGCACAGGATAAATTAAGCAGCTACGGGGCCAAACAATTGCAAGGGTTTTGCACGGCGGATCCTTTTTCCAGACTTGATTTTAGTTGATAAATACAGGAATGCCAGTTAAGCCCTGTGAAAGAGAGTGAGGAATGGCACGTCTGAAGTGCCCGGTGCTGGCTCCCTGTCCCTGGAATGCCACACTCCCTGGTGCAAAGGGTGTGATAAGCCCAACTATGTTTAGCAGCTTTCGCCAGCAGGCTGTATATCAGAACAGCCCAAGCTGCTGTTTGACACATTGGGTGTCCTGTCAGCACAAAAAAAAAAAGCTCTAGTTGGTCTTGCTCATACCATTAACGTTAGAGCCACACGTAAACCTAAGGAATCTCAGGAAAACGGTGAGGCGGAAGAGAGGTTAAAAATTTCCCCAAATTCAGTTGTGAATTGGTTTGAGGGAGCTGAGACACAGATCTTGCTGTAGGACTTTGGTAATGAGAAATTGAGTTCATGCTTTTCCTGATGTTGCTATAAAGTCCTGTGGGACTTACAGCTTCCAAGTTGTGGGAAACGAACTTTATCAGAAGAGAGAACCCTGGAAACCAAACTTAAAAGACAAAACAAGGCAGAGACACAATTTTTCTCTACAGAAAAGCTGTCCTAGAACAGTAAACTCTGCACTAATAGTCACTGAAATACAAAGTTATTTGAAACAAAAGCACCTTAAAATATCCAGTGAAATGCATTTTCTTTAAAGCTGCAAGCACTGACACAAAACCGTAACTGTGATATGATCTGGAAGTCCAGGGCGATTTTCTCTCTAGACCTGTCAGCTATTGACATCTTACTACAAAGGTCACTATCTTGAATGAAAAATAAATAAATAAATATCTATATATCTATATCTCAACAATAGGAATAAAGATACAAGCTAAAAAATCACTGCAGTTGCTTCTTCTGTTGGTCAGACGCAAGAACAACCAGAAACTTTCAAATCATATTTGGTCAATAAGTTCTATTTGACTTCAAGCTTTCAAAAAAGTTAATAAAATTAAGTCTCAGAGCTTAGATTTTTTCCAAAGTAAAATACATTTCATTAAAAACTGAAAAAAGTGTGAACTGGTCTGAAACCTTTTCCCTCTAGATTCTGCTTCCAAAACTTTGGAGACCTTTGCCTCTGTCACAATTCAGGGTTAAATATAAAAATACATACAGTAGATTAAAAAAATAAACAAAACCCCCCCAAAAAACTAAACCACCAAGAGAGAATTCTGAGAAACTGTATTTGTAATAAGTAGCTTCTAAATATTGGGAAATAAAGGAGAAGCCAAAGAGCTTGGGGATTTCTCCTAAAGGACACAATAAACAAGCAACAATAAAGAAAGGAACAATAAAAACCTAGTTGTCCAATATGATAATTCTTTCTGTGGTTAAAAAAAGCAACACGGTGTCAGATTATGCTGATTGACACTGGTATATGAATTAAAAAAATTAATATTCATAGCAAAATCCAGAATTAGACTAAACTGATATCTAGTGCTGCTACGAGTGAATCAAGGGCTTAAAACTGAATCATGACTGGCAGAAAAGATGCAGGATTAAGATAGTCTCAAATACTCTATCCTCCACTAACTTTTAAGAGAAAGACACATGCAAAGCTAGCAGAAAGGCTCACATCCAGGTGCCAACCAGAGATGCAGCAGTCAATTCATAGGTATTATGGGGCAAATATAACCCTCCCTCTACTGAAATACAATTGCTGAGGAGCAATCCAAGTATCAGAGACAGACATCAAAGTGCTGAAGAAGGGAAAAAACAACACTGAACTCAGGCTGAAGATGAAACCTTATATGGGGTTACACACTGTAGTCAAGTAACAGGAATCATTATGCTGGAGTTTAAAGGCAAGAAAAAAAAGATAAAGAAAAAGCCTATGTCTAGGAATCAACCACTGACCTGGAACATGGCGCTTTGATGATGATAACGCTGTTGTTACAGTTTCATGCAGCATTAAACAGCCAACCAGAGATGCAGCAGTCAATTCATAGGTATTATGGGGCAAATATAACCCTCCCTCTACTGAAATACAATTGCTGAGGAGCAATCCAAGTATCAGAGACAGACATCAAAGTGCTGAAGAAGGGAAAAAACAACACTGAACTCAGGCTGAAGACAAAACCTTATATGGGGTTACACACTGTAGTCAAGTAACAGGAATCATTATGCTGGAGTTTAAAGGCAAGAAAAAAAAGATAAAGAAAAAGCCTATGTCTAGGAATCAACCACTGACCTGGAACATGGCACTTTGATGATGATAATGCTGTTGTTACACTTTCATGCAGCATTAAACACATAATTCATGAAGCTCAGGTGAGTTTCAGGTTAGAATAATGCCAAGACAAGAGCAGAGCACACTTTCAGTGATGGAGACATCTCAGAGGTGACGCAGAAAGGTCTGTCCCAAGCTTTTCTTCAGCAAGAGGGGGCAAAGGTCACCAATACAAACACATGCAAAATTTTACGATAGCAAAGTTAGACTACCTGAATTGGCAACTGCAGGACTTTACCCAAGACAACAGCAGAGCTGTATTAGGTCAAAATCCAATATCCCAGACCTAGGCATCACGTGCTAGCCAATATGGCCAAGGGTATCTGAGACACAAGCAGCATTATAGTTGAAGGGCACAGGAGTAAGCAGGCGAGGTACAAAATGAAACAGCATTTCTAATACACGAAAGAGCAAAGATGATCTCACTGCAAACTATAGACTATTTATCTCCTTATTATAGAGGGCTAATCAGATTTTGAAGGACTTGACCTCACTAGAGTGACTAGAATGAGCACAGCAATGAAGCAGTCTTGGTTTTGCACAGTTTTATTAGAAAGGTGACTTTGGCTTCTGCTCAGTGCCCCAGGTATGGAAATTCAAGCACATCACATTTTACTATATCAGAGCAGTTAATTAATGAGGCTGAAAACAGATGTTGGAAGACCTTCAACATAAAGAAAGCTGCAAGGATGTATGGCAGCTACTCCTAAATCTATGGTTTGCATAGGGAGAGCTTTGCTTCTTGGAACAGTAATGCTGTAGCTCCAGCATTAATAGAACTCACAATAGAGAAAGGCATATCCCAGAAAGCCAAGGGCTACAGCAGCCATCAAGTGAAGGACCTCTTCAAACCACTACTGCTTAAGTTATATGCTACAGAATAATCCATGTGAAATAGTGATTTACAGCTTTGCCATGCTCTTCATGACTGTTGTGTGACTTTGTAGGGATGCAGTAAGTTATAGTGATCTTCGAGATCCAATCCACATATATTCAAGCTCATCTGTGGCTTTTAAAGGTCACTTGCAGGGAGGAGAGGCAGTAGTGAGCCACACCATTACAAACAGAATCAGTGTAAGGATTCTCTAAGGTGTAGCTGCTCACAGGCAGGGGGAAGGTTTGGGTTGTGCTCTTGTGGACCACAAGGAGGACACTTCTGGAGCAAAGCCTCTGGCAGTGCTAGAAACTATCCAGATAGAAAAGGCACACTTTTGAAGCACACCGTGTTTACAAAGTCCATTTCTTACCAACTTCAATTCTATTTGAGAAGTCACTCCCCTCCCCACAAGCTCCATCAGTGTGTTTGCCTCCACAAATATTTCTGCAAAGATTTTAAAACAAATTCACAGCTCTGCATTCTGACTCCTTGAAATTTTCTAAGAGTGCTTTAGCAAAGAAACCAACAATGTTGCCACATGACAAAGTATTTTTTTATTAAAAAAAAAAAAAAAATAGCTTCTAAATATTGGGAAATAAAGGAGAAGCCAAAGAGCTTGGGGATTTCTCCTAAAGGACACAATAAACAAGCAACAATAAAGAAAGGAACAATAAAAACCTAGTTGTCCAATATGATAATTCTTTCTGTGGTTAAAAAAAGCAACACGGTGTCAGATTATGCTGATTGACACTGGTATATGAATTAAAAAAATTAATATTCATAGCAAAATCCAGAATTAGACTAAACTGATATCTAGTGCTGCTACGAGTGAATCAAGGGCTTAAAACTGAATCATGACTGGCAGAAAAGATGCAGGATTAAGATAGTCTCAAATACTCTATCCTCCACTAACTTTTAAGAGAAAGACACATGCAAAGCTAGCAGAAAGGCTCACATTCGCGTGCCAAGCAGAGATGCAGCAGTCAATTCATAGGTATTATTTGGAAAATATAACCCTCCCTCTACTGGAATACAATTGCTGAGGAGCAATCCAAGTATCAGAGACAGACATCAAAGTGCTGAAGAAGGGAAAAAACAACACTGAACTCAGGCTGAAGATGAAACCTTATATGGGGTTACACACTGTAGTCAAGTAACAGGAATCATTATGCTGGAGTTTAAAGGCAAGAAAAAAAAGATAAAGAAAAAGCCTATGTCTAGGAATCAACCACTGACCTGGAACATGGCGCTTTGATGATGATAACGCTGTTGTTACAGTTTCATGCAGCATTAAACAGATAATTCATGAAGCTCAGGTGAGTTTCAGGTTAGAATAATGCCAAGACAAGAGCAGAGCACACTTTCAGTGATGGAGACATCTCAGAGGTGACGCAGAAAGGTCTGTCCCAAGCTTTTCTTCAGCAAGAGGGGGCAAAGGTCACCAATACAAACACATGCAAAATTTTACGATAGCAAAGTTAGACTACCTGAATTGGCAACTGCAGGACTTTACCCAAGACAACAGCAGAGCTGTATTAGGTCAAAATCCAATATCCCAGACCTAGGCATCACGTGCTAGCCAATATGGCCAAGGGTATCTGAGACACAAGCAGCATTATAGTTGAAGGGCACAGGAGTAAGCAGGCGAGGTACAAAATGAAACAGCATTTCTAATACACGAAAGAGCAAAGATGATCTCACTGCAAACTATAGACTATTTATCTCCATATTATAGAGGGCTAATCAGATTTTGAAGGACTTGACCTCACTAGAGTGACTAGAATGAGCACAGCAATGAAGCAGTCTTGGTTTTGCACAGTTTTATTAGAAAGGTGACTTTGGCTTCTGCTCAGTGCCCCAGGTATGGAAATTCAAGCACATCACATTTTACTATATCAGAGCAGTTAATTAATGAGGCTGAAAACAGATGTTGGAAGACCTTCAACATAAAGAAAGCTGCAAGGATGTATGGCAGCTACTCCTAAATCTACAGTTTGCATAGGGAGAGCTTTGCTTCTTGGAACAGTAGTGCTGTAGCTACAGCATTAATAGAAATCACAATAGAGAAAGGCACATAGGGAGAGCTTTGCTTCTTGGAACAGTAATGCTGTAGCTCCAGCATTAATAGAACTCACAATAGAGAAAGGCATATCCCAGAAAGCCAAGGGCTACAGCAGCCATCAAGTGAAGGACCTCTTCAAACCACTACTGCTTAAGTTATATGCTACAGAATAATCCATGTGAAATAGTGATTTACAGCTTTGCCATGCTCTTCATGACTGTTGTGTGACTTTGTAGGGATGCAGTAAGTTATAGTGATCTTCGAGATCCAATCCACATATATTCAAGCTCATCTGTGGCTTTTAAAGGTCACTTGCAGGGAGGAGAGGCAGTAGTGAGCCACACCATTACAAACAGAATCAGTGTAAGGATTCTCTAAGGTGTAGCTGCTCACAGGCAGGGGGAAGGTTTGGGTTGTGCTCTTGTGGACCACAAGGAGGACACTTCTGGAGCAAAGCCTCTGGCAGTGCTAGAAACTATCCAGATAGAAAAGGCACACATTTGAAGCACACCGTGTTTACAAAGTCCATTTCTTACCAACTTCAATTCTATTTGAGAAGTCACTCCCCTCCCCACAAGCTCCATCAGTGTGTTTGCCTCCACAAATATTTCTGCAAAGATTTTAAAACAAATTCACAGCTCTGCATTCTGACTCCTTGAAATTTTCTAAGAGTGCTTTAGCAAAGAAACCAACAAGGTTGCCGCATGACAATTAAAGTTTTGGGGTTTGGTTTTTTTTTAAAAAAAACTTTGGGTTGTGCTCTTGTGGACCACAAGGAGGACACTTCTGGAGCAAAGCCTCTGGCAGTGCTAGAAACTATCCAGATAGAAAAGGCACACATTTGAAGCACACCGTGTTTACAAAGTCCATTTCTTACCAACTTCAATTCTATTTGAGAAGTCACTCCCCTCCCCACAAGCTCCATCAGTGTGTTTGCCTCCACAAATATTTCTGCAAAGATTTTAAAACAAATTCACAGCTCTGCATTCTGACTCCTTGAAATTTTCTAAGAGTGCTTTAGCAAAGAAACCAACAATGTTGCCACATGACAAAGTATTTTTTTATTAAAAAAAAAAAAAAAGGAGTAAGAGGCTCTGCAGAGCTGAGCAGCTGAGTGTTGATCCATTTCTTTTTGGACTGCTGCTTTTGGATTTTTGCCACTCAAACTGAAGAGCACCAGAACACAGCCATTTGACTTCTGAACAGTCTACCTTAAGATTACCATCATTCCCTTTTCAATTGTGGTGCAGATAATAAACATGTCTCTTAAATCAGAAATAAATTAAATTCTTGCAAGTAATATGCTTCCCCCTGAAAACAATGAATTTACCATTTCCATATGCTTCCCCCTGAAAACAATGAATTTACAATTTCCTTTGTTTCTTTTTTTTTTTTCCTTCTCCTTTTATAGCTAATCTCTTTCTTTCATGGTCCCAAACCAACAGGCTGAGTTTTCCCCATGGGCTATTGATGGTATTAAAGTGGACTGTTTGGCAGCTGTGCCCTACTGCCTGCCCTATCGATTGGTTTCTCACATGGCTCTTAATAGGTTTATTGATATTTTGGATTCATTTTGTCCTGATTTTTGTCAATCTTCCCATTTTCACAGTAAGGTTCCATTTTGCTTGAGGAACGTATGCAATTAGTCCAGCTCTTAAAAGCCAAGTTCTTTTACTAATGATTTAGCCAGTGGCTTTATCTACCCAGCTTTTTATCCCCTTTCTAATGTTTTCTTTGGGGTTTTTTGTTTTGGTTCATGTATTAAGGTCGGATCTGTGTATTATCTGCTGATTTCTGAATACAAGCAGCTTGGTAGCAAACCATCTACCAACTAGTTTGCATTCTTCTTGTGGATCTTGGTCTACCATTCTTGTTTGACTATGTTTTAAAATAATTTTTATATCCGTTAGAGATTTTAAGAGCCATTAACTTTTAAATCCTTTGCCAGTATTAACTGACATAGCATTAATGCTGTTACAAAGTAACATGCTTTACTTCAGCCAAAGATTAGTTTCTTTGCCTTTAAGAAGAAAAGTTAGCAAATAAATGTATTTAAGTCTGAACTGTTACTCATTTAAATGTCTTACTGAAGAGCAGAAAACAGATCCAATGAAAATATTTGTCCCTAAGATTTCAGGGACTATTGAAATTGTGAGCTTCTGGAACCTCATCAAAAGACAAAGTACTAAATGGGTTTACTGATCACTAACAAATATTATGTCATAAAATTTTCCAAGTTTCTCATATGTTGATTATTTCCATTAATTTTGGAAAATTTTAAAAGATTATATGCTTATTTCCACTATTCATGTGATGTTTTGTCTGGCCTGATTTGAAAGAATTAAGATACTGTTTATTTTAAAGTTTGTTCTCTCAATATAAGAATCAACCTCATTTATAAGCCTTATTTTCAGTTACTTTTATGGCCTTTTTCCAGGATGTTACTTCAAGTACTATATTGCTTTATATTTTTTATACTACTTTGCTATTATTATTTTTATGAGACTATCCTACTTCTCATTTACAAATTTATAGTAACAAGGTGCTTTGCAATATTGAAGATTTTAAGTCAATATGAATGGCACTCGTAGATTGAAGGAAATCAAAACCAACCCCTTCTACTATATTAAATGTTACTTTAAATTCACTCAAGCAACAGGGGAAGCCACAACACTGATCTATCAATGCATAACCAAGATATAAGAATAATTTTTTATGTACTCAATATAATTTGTAATCAAAGCCATTTTACAGCAAGCAATAACCTGCCTTGCTGCAGGCTTTGTTCAAAATTCTCTTGGTACTTCACAGATTGGTTCATTGCAGGCCTTATTTTCCTAAATAAGATCAGAAACCTCAGTGTAACTTTTATAATTCTGAATCCTAATGGAGCAAAGTCTCCTATGAAGTTCACAGAAATTTTACCTATGACTTGGTCAGATTTTCATCCTACTATCTGCAACGTTTCAGGTCGAGGAAGAAATAATTTTTTTATACATCAAAGATAATATTGAGGAAACTAAAGGCTTTATAATTTATACCATGGAGTCATTAAACATACTTTTAAAACATACATTTAAGCAAGCTGATAAATTAGGGGAAGCACCAGCCTTTAGGATAGCACACAGGAGTTTTCACTTGAAAATAAGAGATTTATAACTGCCTATGTGCTCATTCACTTAGTAAGAATTAATTCTGTGGCCTACTCTAGTATAAGAGGCACCCCAACAAACAAATCAGAGGTTTAGTAATATCAAGATCTTTTTATGTGTTTTGGTATCGCTTTTTTTTTTTTTAATCTTACAGCTTCTACAAATTTGACTTCATTTCAAATAAGTCTTTATGAACATAATCATATTACTTTCACTGTCGTCCTCCATGTTTATAATACAATTTCTTTAGGAGAGTAATACAATTTCTTTAAAGTAAAATACATGTTTCTGGGAAGTTGGTCCATCTATAAATTACATTTATACATTATGTTGGTTTGATTTTTAGCTGAGTTGGAATCAAGAGTGTGTCTGCCTTTTGTTTACACAGCAGGATTAGAACAGGAGGATAAATGAGGGGTTCTTGGCTGGCTGAGGATTATAGAAATAACAGAAAGACCTCATAAAAACAGATAGCATCCTGCTTCATATTTGCAGCTCCAAAAAGCTAAAGTTTGGCAGGCACACACTGTGGTTAAAGCTTCCTTATTTGGAAAGAAAAAAAGCAGTAATACTAAAAAGGTCAAGAGAGAAGCAGCGTTCTCTGAAAAAACTTGAATTCAGATAGGCCTATATTAACTGGGCAAGCATCAAACTGATGGTTTGATAACCACTACTTCCAACACAAGAGCTTGGAATCTCTGAAGTGTGTTTCCAGTCAATTTTTATTAGACAGCAATATTTAATATGTGAACACAGAGTGTTCAAGTTTCCTTCCCCTTTGAAGCCTGGAGCGTTATGGCTGCACACAAGCAGGGAATTAAAGAACCTCCTGTTCCCTTTGGTCAGCAGCATCTCCCTCACAAGCCAGGAAGAAGGCAGTGCCAGCTGCTGGTCAATGTGAAGCCACATTTTCCTGTAAATCTGCACCAAATGTGCAAACCTTAAGGGCTATTGTGGTCGGTGTTCAATCTGTGCCATGCTGTAAAACTACCTACCCTCAGAGAAATCATAGGATTGAAAAGGGCCTCTTAGAAGTCATCTGGCCTATTTCTTTGCCATGAGGTAACATTGGTTATACCCAAGCAACCCTTGGTGAGGAATGACAATCTGTTCTGAAGACCTCCTGTGGTAGTCTGCAGGGCTGCCCGCTCTGGTAATTCACCATCCTGTTGGGTTTACTGAAGTCTAATCCAAGTCATCCTTGCTGCAGTTCCAGCCCATAGGGCTCATTGTCCTCCTAACCCATGCAAATGTAGGGAAAAGTCACCCTTTGTCTTTGCAGCAGCCTTTTAATAGACAATAACCACACTGGAGACCCCAAACCACACTGGAGAACCCAGTATTCTCTAGACTAAGCAGTTTCAACTCCTTTGACCTTTTTTTTGTGGCTCATGGTTTCTAGACTCATGATCATTTTTGTTGCCCTCATCTGGAACTCCTCTAATGGTTCCAATTCTACTTGAGATGCTAACCCCCAAACCTGACACACTCTCCTAGTCAAGTCATGAAAAATTCACTTTTTGCAAAAACAGCGGCAAGAAAAATAGTATTAATACAAAGCAGTCCTTTTCAGACAAAAGGAACAGCATGTGAACTCAAACAGACATTCACACACAAACAAAACAGGCCCTACATTCTCACACTACCAGGACATCTGTAGTAAAAAAATACTTCATACTCACAACGCAAGTCTTCCCAGCAGTAAGAAGCCACATCTATTACCCAGCTGCAAGGATCTGATCTAATCTATTCTAGTAGTAGCTCAAATATCATAAAAACTACACGGCATTACAATAAAGACAAGGCTTCCTTGCACATTTTCAGGCATAACTCATCTTTTGCATGATTGTGTCCTTATGAGTACAGATATTTTGTGGGTCAACTCAACTTTCTACATTTGAGATGTCTAATTGAGTCACAGGTGGATTTTGTAAAATTCTCACTAGATGATTAAAAAAAACTCCAAATCAAGTACATCTTTTCTGGTAAGAGCATCTTAGACATTAAAACCTAAACTCAAACGGAAATTGAAGATAAAGATATTCCTGAAATTCTCCCCATCATTGCAAATATTTCTGTAGCTGTCACAGGAGCCATGGAATTTAGGAAGCTTGGAGAAAAAGATAGTGTATCACATTTAGACTATATTCTATTGCACTCAAGGGGATCTACAGGTATGCCAACAACTTGCAGATCTCATACACTGCAAAATACTGTATCTTCACAATATAACCCTTGGCTTAACTTCACTTTTGCTTGCTACAGCCCAACTGTCTCTTTTTTGGTGTTTTCAGGAGATACAGGGAGGCTGAAATGGATCAGCAAAGCTCTGGAAAATCTCTGAAAGGGGGAGACTGGGTAAGAGAGATAGGGTTCTTGCAGCAGTTTGTTTATCTAAGTTGGCTGCTGGGATCAGCTTGTACACAAACAAAACATGACCAGGAGTGACTTAAGGCCTGACTACTTTTTATAGTCACAGAGCATTCAAGAAAAGCTAGAACTTTAAGACCAATTTTGTCATTTATTTGTTTTTCCCTAGAGCAAAAGATCCCCTTTTGGAACCCTCAGTCCATTGGTTAACCTGGACATAAAGTAGCTGGTAGAGAAGAACCAGTTAAATCTGTCTCTAAATTCAACTTAACTTGATCTGTGATTCCAGTTCAACAAAAAGCCTCTAAGTGTTGTAGAAAACTGCAGAGACTGTCTCTCTTTTCAACAAAAGAGAAATTTGGAACAGATTTTCTAACCTTTTCTCACATAGAACCGGTAAGCACATGTCTTAAACACAGACAAACAAGCATATGCACACAAATGTTTATATATAACTTGAAGAAGAAAAGAAATACGTTGTTCCCTAATTGTTTTCAAAAGCCACAAATGATCCTAAATATCTTTGTAAACAGATCTGACTGAATGCCTTCATAAGGCCAAAGTTCAGTTGTGTACTTCTGAGATGATTTACTGTGTCATAAAACTTGAGATCAAAAAGTATTTAGAATGATAAAAGCAGAAGACTAGAAAGAATCGTAAGGATTCCTGCTCATGATAAAGGTTATAGTGATGCGTCAAATGGAGGAGCTCAGTGTTTATTTATTTCTAAAGAGCCTGGAAGCAATTATTAAAGCTGAAGTGCTGTGGTTTTAATGAACGTGGAAAATTATTACGTGTCACAAAGATCCAAATCTATGATTTAAGGATATTAAGTAAACCAATCATTTGATTAGAACTGCTTTAAGAAAAAGGCTAAGTAGGAAACATTTGAGAAGAGCAAATGTAGAATCTGTAAATTAAAAAAAAAAAAAAAGAAATAAGAAAAAAAAAAAAGAAGCTGCACTGTGAAACATGCCTTACTAATAAACAAATAAAACAGTAGAGGTCTGGAGAAGCTCCCGGCAGTGAGTTACATCATTCACTGCAATGTTTGACTAAATTTCAAATGGACTTTGAGTGCAGAATGTTCTTTGTATAACACTAGCAAGCCAATGGTGGGCTCCAAATAAAAGCAAAGGATTCATCATTTACCATCCCTTCAGCAGCTTTCTTTTCATTACAACAAAAGGCTGTTTCAATCAGAGCTGTGCAGATTCTCCGTGTCGAGTTTGGTTCAAAGTGTTTTTATGCGATGCCAGCATCTCCGGGGACTATCCTCCCTGCAGACCAAAGCTCTCCAAGTGCTGGGACTGCGATTTGTTTGGGTCAAGCTGTGCTTGCCATCTCCCTCCTCAGCTCTCTCTCGAGTGCTAGTTCTCAATAAGGGGCCTGATCTGCCCCTTTTTCCAACAAACTCTGCAACCTACCACCCTTCTGACTGGATCTGGAGGCTAGAGCAGTAGACCAGAAATGAACCCCCTTAGCAGCTCTTGTCACCCTCTCCTGATGGGGCCCTACAGTTCCACGACATGGGTTTGATTCTGTGGTTAATCACATCCTTCTGTCTTCAACCTCCATTTTCCAGTCACCTTAAATTATGAGACCCAAATGCAACTGTCACCCTCCAGGTGCTTCTTAAGAGAGAAGTTAAAGGGATCTTAACAGGTTCGCTTATATAGACACACACATTGACTCAGATGTATCCAGCCTGTTTAGAAAAACCACTTATAATACTCTAAAGCTTTGTATGCTCCTTTCATATCTCCTACAGCACAGACAAACCAGCTGACTCAGGCATGAAATGGATTGGAAGGGGCATGCAGACTGAAAGCAGATATATATATACATATTTGAAACCATAAGACTGTGCATTGTTAGCGGTCATCTTCACTCTTGGAATAAATCCAATATACTTGCCCCAGTGTAAGAGCTAAGACATGACATCAATAATATATCGCATTTCCTAACAGCTAGAAAGTATAAAATACTTTCAACAAATTGATTTAATGTCTAAGTCTCATTTACAATGAAGTACAGTATTCTATACTTGACAGACAAAAATTAAAAAGGATCCAACTAGATGGCAAATGCCTGTAAATGGCTAAATACTCAGAGAACAAGGTAGTAATTGCTGATTAAATAAAATTAACATAGAGGAAGGAAATGACAGCAAGCTTTATCAGGGAGCACACAACTATTATGTGGGCACTAACAATTTCTGTTCCATACTGTGAATAACGCAGGCACCTCTAGACAGTATTTCCAAAAAAAGACATCAAACTTCTTTGTTATAAGTACATTGGTCTGTAAATATAACAGTATAAAGTATTATGACATGCCTATAGATTACGTCAGGCTCTGACAACTGAATCTAACAGGCCACAAGAGCTAACATTGTTTATGTTCTTGTCTAGAATATCTTTTCCACCACAACCAAATCTTCTCCGCTTTCCATTGTTAAGTTAATTTAGCAAGCTTTATGCCTAGCACCAAAGCTCAAACCAATGCATCCAAAGGTACGTTTTGTTGTATAAGACTACTGAGACTATTTTCTTTTTTTCACTTATTTTGGGATCTCACAGCAAGCCCTATATTTAGGCTAAATCCTTCAGTCTAAAAAACTTCCCCTGACATTTGCCTGAGAAGGTCCAACATTATTTCCATTAAGTATTTTGAAATTGCTTGCAAAGAATGAGTAAGAGACGCCATTTTTGAGATGAGTGATGTGCCTAAAAAAATTATCTCCCTTGCCACATGCATTTCTCAGAAAGATGCTGGTAACATCTCAAAAGAAAAAGATGGACCTAACTACAGGAAGGAGCTGGACTCATACCACTGCCTTGGCTGCAGCCTGCCAAGAAAATTTTTTTCTTCTCTTATCTAAAATACCTAGAAGCTCCAAAACAATTTCTAAAAATAGTATTCACTGTCTTTGAGTTTCAGCCAAAATCTGGGCAAAAGTAGATTTACAGTTAGCTATATGTCCTGATACAAACACTTTATGATTCTGTCTGATTAGAGGGCTACACGCAAGTTTTCTCTGCAAGATGTTTGTCTTATAAGGAGAGAAAGATTAATGCTCTAAGTGTTAAATTGAGATAGCAAGAGCAGTTCTGAATCTGGAATTTCTGAAGTTTTGAGGGCTGAGATTCAAAACTATGTAGTATCTTTTTAGAAGAAAATTAAAATCTCCCAATGCTGCTAATCTACAGTCTATTATATCATTTGAGTAACAACAGTGCTATTCCATTAGTGCAAACTTCAGTGCTAAGGAATAAATGACTATTTAATATATACTGTACATAACTAAAGACCTAGGTTGATATTTATATGACCCCATGACTGAGCTCATGCAGCATTATCCTGTTTATATGTTATTTTCCCCTGCAATATGGGCCTTACTACTTAAAACAAGGGATAGTGATACCCACAGACTGGCAGCTTGGGACACCTCTCTTACCAGTGTTTGCAAAATTTCTTGTGGAGGACATAAGTGTTAATGAATAACATTTCCACAGGTCTTTTGTAGGTCTTCTTTAGATATGGAGATGCACTAGATCCTTCTTACTTGTTTAGCTTTGGTTTTAGCAGGCAAGATGGGAACTATGGCTCTCATTCTGCATGTTTCAGCTGGAAGTGGGGTATAGCTTGGACCTAAGGGGAAATTGTCATGGAACCCTTGGAGATTTCCCCAGCAAACCTTCCTGTTTACTTCAGTACTTTATTCCACTCAGAACTAGGAGGTTAGAAACAAAAAGGGCCCACTGTGTTTGTAAAGACTAAAACTCTAAGATACATGTACTGTAAGGCATACACTGAACGACAACACATAGAAACTATTCCCATTCCAGCAAAATGCTGCAGACAAACTATTAACCTTAAAGAAAAGCAGCGATTAAAGCATCAAGGGAAATTATTTATGCCAGAGTTTTGCAATGGAAAAATATTCTGAACAAAAAGAGAGCTGAACTGAAAGAAAAATGAAGAGTTTAAGAACAGCACTTAAATTTGCTTGATCCTGACTCTTCCTAATTATCTTCAGAATTGAGAGAGAATCACAACTCCCCCATACTACAGACAACTGAAAATATCCCATTTCCCCATCTCTAGAAAATGACCAAGTCTTTCCCTTTAAAGGAGTAAAGACATTTAAGAAGAGACCGTCTTTCTTACACCAAAGTCCTAATTGAAAGAACATGGCATGACCTGAAGCAAAATGTTAATTAAAACCACTCTGCATTTCTTTTCCAAGCAAAGTCCTTTTGTCTGACTTGCAGATTAATTTGACACACTCCCTTCCCTTGCCTGGAAAGTTCTGGGGTTTTTTGTTTATACTGTACAAAAGCATGAAATTATTGTCCTTAATGCTTTGTTCTTTCTAATTGCATGAAATTTAGCAACATTTTGAAACATACTTCTGAGATGATGAAGGCCAGAGTTGACATATGAAAAACATATGGGTATTTTCATTTGCACGCACAAAAACCATACTGAGTGTACATGAAAACTAGCTCTGTAGCAGCTGATTTTTGTCCTCAATGCACCTGTGCTGTCAATTAATGCAACACACCTGTCTGCTTCTGATGGAAAATTCGATGCAGAAGCACTACTCATAGAAACCTCTCCATCATTATCCAAAAAAAGTGTTCCTCTACTTGCAACACACAAGAAAGTTGGCTCTATTTTGCGAGGCTTTAAAGAAAACTCACTCCAAATTCAGTGCTCTAGTACTATTCCCTTTCTCTCCTAAGCCATATAGCCTCTTTTGTCTCCTTTCCAACTGAAAATTAGGAGTTAGAAAGGATGCCATATCCCAACAGGCAACACCGCTGAAAATAAGAACCGTTCTAATTCTGAGTTCTTCTAGCCTCTGAGTTCAAGTAGAAGATTGCCAATTTCAAGCATAGGACATTATTATCCTTTTACTTCCTGCCATCCAGAAAGCTTCCCTACATCTAATTCCAAGGGTACTTTTAGACAAGTCAGCAGTAAAATAATCCAAAATACATAAGTCACAAAGAGGCATTCTTTTTTTTTTAACTAGAGGGCAACAAGAGGGTCAGAATTGAATAAACTGTTTTATACTCAGTAAAACTTCTAGACTTTCCTTTTCAGTTTGTTGCCCATGAAAAGAAACACAGGCTAAAAAGACCAACCAATTGAGTTAATAAATCCAAATTGCCAGGAATATAACAAAAAACCAACCAAGAACAAAAGTGAAAAATATATTCAAGGAGAAAGAATTATAGTCTTAGATAACTTTACAAGATTAACAAAGATATTTCTAAATGTAAATTACATACCATGGAGAAAAACAGGTGGCTGAAAAAAGAGCACACACCGTGCTACTTTTATCCCTCCAGGAGGAATTAAAAAAACAAAAAAGTGCTTCTCCCATGGTGCATCCTGAGCCCAGGTGAGAGCAATCACCTCCTGGGCAGGGCCTTCAGCTGAGGCAGGGGGAATGCAGTAGCTTAAATAAGAATCTGGGGGTAAATGAAATGTTTCTCTGTGAAGGAAAAAAGGGGGCTGGGGGAAGATGAGGGAATTGCCATCTAGGCAAACCTTTGCTTGGAGACTTTAAAGTTTGGCTAATGGATTGTCTTTAAAATATTTTATATACTTGAATAGCTTTTAAATAAATGAAAGCTGTAAAACACTTACTGTGGTTACACCGCTTAAGTGGAAATTGCACTAGTTTGCACATTTTGAATAAAAATTACATGAGCAGTTACCCCTGAAAAATTAATTTCTCAGGCTTAATCTAAATAAGTTAAAGTGGAGAAAATAACCAAACTACTTGTGAATGCTTTGTCACACCATTCACTGTGAATTCTGCTTCACCTGTAGTTTACAGCCATGATACAATAAAAAGAATACAGAGTAAAATATTTTCTTGGACTACTTCCTGTTTTAAATTTTGGCTCAGAAAAAAAAATAGAAGTTTAATTGAACATATGTCGTATACCTTCTCCCTTCATACTCCTGTTTTAAATTTTGGCTCAGAAAAAAAATAGAAATTTAATTGAACATATCTCTTATACCTTCTCCCTTCATAACAGTTCTAAAATCAATTATAACAGTTTCAAATCAAATAGCATTCTAAATTGCAAATATATAATCAAATAGTTGAGATGTAAGCTGTTGTTTCCAAGACTGGAAACAATTTTAATTTTACAAATGACATAAGGGAATTAATAATTTAGAAAGAGACATGGATTTTTTTTTTTCTCTTCAGGCTGAATAATTCCAAGACCTAAATAGAATTTCTTACCAGACTTACTTTCAGGTACTCCTTTCTTAAGTCTTCTACATACATCTTAATTAAGAGTTTCTGTTAGTCTGGTTAAATTATGCTTTATCCTTAGGCAAAATTTTTGGAGGCCTAATTTTTGGAGATAACTAGCATACAGAACACTTGTTGTAGTCATGATAGAAAAGATTTTCTAATTTATTTTTGGCCAGAGTGATGTAACAACTAGGAAAGTTGTTTTTTTTATGTCAGTGATTTCACTCAGGGTTACCAAAAGTACTCAGATTCCCTTCTCAGGACACCTTCTGTCCTTCTTTTACATCCTTGAAAGGAAAAGCTTTACTGAAAATGGGATCATTAGCAACCTGTTTGTATTACAACAGCTTCTTCCCTGCACCATCACTCACAGGAAGTAGCAGCAGGTCAGTTCCATGCCTGCCTGCCTTTTTCTTTACAAGGAAAGAGGGAGCTGGAGGGACAACCTTCTATTGTTGTCCTGCAGTCCATCTCTTTCTCCCTCATTCCACAACTCCAAGGAGTGAAGCACAATGAGAAATAATAAAGCTAAAAATTATTTAAAAGTGAAATGGTATTACAAAAAATATGGAGTAAATACAATCTTTTTCCTAAACTAAAGCATTCCCATCTAATATCAAATTACAACAGTCTTTTTACAAAGCAAATCTGCAAATTGTGCTATTTTTCCATAATTTATTTGCAAATAATCATTTCTAAACAACACAGAGATTCTCTCTTCTGGGCCTGTGAAATGGCTGGAAAACACTTTAATTTTCAGAACGAAAACTCACCTTATAGAACTAAAAAGTTACTATATCTTTTGCTGGCATGAATTGACACAAGATGACACAGGGCAATTTATATGCTATATGGAAGTGTATCTAGTGGAATAAATAATTAACCCCACCAATACACTCAGCAAATGTAAGTGTGCACCAGAGAGATGCCAGGCTGTATGGGAAGGAACCCAAGAGTCAGTGAACGGGTCCCTGGAAGAGCTTTAAATCTGTTAAATATCTCAGCTGAGCTCTCTCTGCAGCTCAGGAAACTTTTCTCTTCCTTCCTAAAGCCCCTGAATCTTAACACTGTGCAAGATAAAAAGGATCCCGGGCTCCAAAAAATGCCATCTGTTACATCTTAGAATATATGAATGGCTATACTATTTCAGATCAAGAGTTCATCTCACCCTGTATCTCTCAGCCTCCAAGCAGAAGCAGTTTAGGGCATTTTCTGAGCTTCCTATGGTTTGCCTTCTCAGTTACCCCAATAGATATCTCTTCCAAGTTCAGTTTCCCTTAAAATCTGTGTTGTGGGAGTAAAAGGTACACACCTTTTGACAAGGAGCCCCACAGGTCTACCAGCTGCTTGTTTTATCTAGTCAGGCATTTGTATAAAGTACAGCAATCTGTTTAATGTGGGGCTCAGTATAGTACATTGCAGGGCTGAAAAGCCAACCGACTGACAAGAGTGCCTTTGCCTTCACCTTATGCACATCAATGACTTAAAAATCTGTTCCTTCTTTTAATTGTCTCCTTCCAATAGTGCTCTTCCATCCATTCGCTTCGTTGTGACACCTTACCTTCAAACTCAACAAAACATTAATCCAGCCCATCCTCTTCACTCTTGTGACAAAGGAATCTAAAAATTCAGTTTGGTCTTTAATCTTTGTGGTTCCTCTTTTTCTTTTTGTTTCTTCTTTCCTCCAAATCCAAAATTTAAACCATTTCCAAATTGTGATGTTTTTCCAGACCTCTACCCTGTATCACTGTAAGTAAAACTTGATATCCAAAATGCCATGATTATCCAGCTTCATTGACACCAATTCCTCTTGTCTGGCTTTCTTAACATCAGGGCTGCTTGATCCAGTACAAATAAAACAGAGGCACAAAGATGCTATGGAGGGAGAAAAGATAAACCACAGGAGCCACAGGTAGACTTGGAAGTCAAACATGAGGAAAACTGTTCAGCCCAGATACCTTGGGCTCTAGTGAACGGCCAGCAGAGATGGAGTCTTCAGAGCCTGTTGCTCCCAAGCACCTATAGAGACTGTATAACAGGGAATTTTCAGAGGCTTGTGATACAGCCAGATTTAAGCAGATTCCTGACCCCAGGTTCTCCACCTTCTCAAAAAGATGGTTATAAGATATATTATTTTTTTAACCATTGGTTAAACAAAATGCCTTAAATTTATTATTTGCCTAATGAAACTTTCAAAAAAAAAATGAGCCAGAGGCTGATGCTAGCCGTGGAGAATTCAGGTCCAATTTTTTCAGTTATATGCTACCATAAAAAAGGTCTCATAAAGGAACATGATAGGAATCTTTAATGACAGCCACCTCTACCAGCTTCATTTGTAACAATTTTAACAATAATAAGAATCTTATCTTTTGTTTTCTCAGCAAGGGATCACCTTGGTTTGTGTTGTGTGACATTGTGTGACACCTAATCCCTTAGTGCTCTTCCATCCATTCGCTTCGTTGTGACACCTTACCTTCAAACTCAACAAAACATTAATCCAGCCCATCCTCTTCACTCTTGTGACAAAGGAATCTAAAAATTCAGTTTGGTCTTTAATCTTTGTGGTTGCTCTTTTTCTTTTTGTTTCATCTTTCTTCCAAATCCAAAAATGAAACCATTTCCAAATTGTGATGTTTTTCCAGACCTCTACCCTGTATCACTGTAAGTAAAACTTGATATCCAAAATGCCATGATTATCCAGCTTCATTGACACCAATTCCTCTTGTCTGGCTTTCTTAACATCAGGGCTGCTTGATCCAGTACAAATAAAACAGAGGCACAAAGATGCTATGGAGGGAGAAAAGATAAACCACAGGAGCCACAGGTAGACTTGGAAGTCAAACATGAGGAAAACTGTTCAGCCCAGATACCTTGGGCTCTAGTGAACGGCCAGCAGAGATGGAGTCTTCAGAGCCTGTTGCTCCCAAGCACCTATAGAGACTGTATAACAGGGAATTTTCAGAGGCTTGTGATACAGCCAGATTTAAGCAGATTCCTGACCCCAGGTTCTCCACCTTCTCAAAAAGATGGTTATAAGATATATTATTTTTTTAACCATTGGTTAAACAAAATGCCTTAAATTTATTATTTGCCTAATGAAACTTTCAAAAAAAAAATGAGCCAGAGGCTGATGCTAGCCGTGGAGAATTCAGGTCCAATTTTTTCAGTTATATGCTACCATAAAAAAGGTCTCATAAAGGAACATGATAGGAATCTTTAATGACAGCCACCTCTACCAGCTTCATTTGTAACAATTTTAACAATAATAAGAATCTTATCTTTTGTTTTCTCAGCAAGGGATCACCTTGGTTTGTGTTGTGTGACATTGTGTGACACCTAATCCCTAATGGTTCATGTGAGCACTTCCAGATTAACTGCAATCCGAGGTTTCAATGCAAATCTTTTCTGATCTCCTATTGCTAAACACTCTCTAAAGTAAAACAAAACCAGCAAGTTTGTTGCAAGTGCATTTTTAACTGAGTCTAATTAGTTGCACTCAGTTACTGCGGGCACTTAGGACCACAGAATCACAGAACCATAAAATAGTTTGGGTTGGAAGGGACCATTAAAGTTCACCTAGCCCACCCCCCTTGCAATGAGCAGGGACGTCTTCCACTAGATCAGGATGCTCAGAGACCCGTCCAACCTGACCCGGAATGTTTCCAGGGATGGAGCATCTACCACCTCTCTGGGCAACCTGTGCCAGCATCTCACAACCCTCATTGCAAAAAAAAAAATATTCCTTCTATCTAGTCAAAATCTACCCTCTTTAAGTTTAAAACCATTACCCCTTGTCCTGTCACAACAGGATTGTCCCCATCTTCCTTTATAAGCCCCTTTTAAGTAATGAAAGGCCATCATAAGGCCTGTCCTCATAGGAGAGGTTTTCCAGCCCGTTCCAACAGGTCCATGTCTTTCCTGTGCTGAGGGCTCCAGAGCTGGACACAGCAATCCAGGTGGAGTCTCACCAGAGCAGAGGGGCAGAATCACCTCCCTTGACCTGCTGGCCACGCTTCTTTTGATGCAGCCCAGAATACAGTTGGCCTTCTGAGCTGTGAGTGCACACTGTCGGCTCACATGCAGCTTTTCATCCATCAGTACCTCCAAGTCCTTCTTGGCAGGGCTGCTCTCAACCCCTTCATCCCCCAGCCTGTATTGATACTGGGGGTTGCTCCAAGCCATGCTTATCTTTTGTTTTCTCAGCAAGGGATCACCTTGGCTTGTGTTGTGTGACATCACACATTCACATGGGCCCACTTCTTGAGCTTGACCAGGTCCTTCTGGACGGCATCCCATCCCTCAGGTGTGTGAACCACACCATTCAGCTTGGTGTCATCTGCAAACTTGCTGAGTGGGCACTCACAATGGTTCATGTGAGCACTTCCAGATTAACTGCAATCCAAGGTTTCAATGCAAATCTTTTCTGATCTCCTATTGCTAAACACTCTCTAAAGTAAAACAAAATCAGCAAGTTTGTTGCAAGTGCATTTTTAACTGAGTCTAATTAGTTGCACTCAGTTACTGCGGGCACTTAGGACCACAGAATCACAGAACCATAAAATAGTTTGGGTTGGAAGGGACCATTAAAGTTCACCTAGCCCACCCCCCTTGCAATGAGCAGGGACGTCTTCCACTAGATCAGGATGCTCAGAGACCCGTCCAACCTGACCCGGAATGTTTCCAGGGATGGAGCATCTACCACCTCTCTGGGCAACCTGTGCCAGCATCTCACAACCCTCATTGCAAAAAAAAAAATATTCCTTCTATCTAGTCAAAATCTACCCTCTTTAAGTTTAAAACCATTACCCCTTGTCCTGTCACAACAGGATTGTCCCCATCTTCCTTTATAAGCCCCTTTTAAGTAATGAAAGGCCATCATAAGGCCTGTCCTCATAGGAGAGGTTTTCCAGCCCGTTCCAACAGGTCCATGTCTTTCCTGTGCTGAGGGCTCCAGAGCTGGACACAGCAATCCAGGTGGAGTCTCACCAGAGCAGAGGGGCAGAATCACCTCCCTTGACCTGCTGGCCACGCTTCTTTTGATGCAGCCCAGAATACAGTTGGCCTTCTGAGCTGTGAGTGCACACTGTCGGCTCACATGCAGCTTTTCATCCATCAGTACCTCCAAGTCCTTCTTGGCAGGGCTGCTCTCAACCCCTTCATCCCCCAGCCTGTATTGATACTGGGGGTTGCTCCAAGCCATGTGCAGGACCCTGTACTTGGCCTTGTTGAACCTCATGAGATTCACATGGGCCCACTTCTTGAGCTTGACCAGGTCCTTCTGGACGGCATCCCATCCCTCAGGTGTGTGAACCACACCATTCAGCTTGGTGTCATCTGCAAACTTGCTGAGTGGGCACTCAATCCCCCTGTCTGTATCATTGATGAAGATATTAAACAGCACTGGTCCCAGTGTGGACCCCTGAGGGATACCACTCGTCATTAAAGTTCACCTAGTCCACCCCCCTTGCAATGAGCAGGGACATCTTCCACTAGATCAGGATGCTCAGAGACCCATCCAACCTGACCCGGAATGTTTCCAGGGATGGAGCATCTACCACCTCTCTGGGCAACCTGTGCCAGCATCTCACAACCCTCATTGCAAAAAAAAAATATTCCTTCTATCTAGTCAAAATCTACCCTCATTCATCCCTTTGCAACAGATTCAAATTCCTCATCCACCAAACAGTCCATCCATCAATCCTTAGAGTAGTATAGTATCGTAGTAGCTATTTTCCTCTGATTTCCATAGGGAATCCTGAATTCAAGAAGTTTTAAATATTAAGAGAAATATTGAAGTCATGTTGTTTAGTTTTTTTTTCATCCCTTTGCAACAGATTCGAGAGGTGTGAAGCATTTCTCTTGGACACTGAGTGTAATTACAACTAGTCATTTCCTTCTTTCTCCTTGGAGCAACATTCATTGACTTCTCTTCATTTTAAGGTATTTGGCTGACACTATTCAAATTTAATTACTCTTTCTGCATGATAAACTCCAGTCCTGTGAGCAAATATGTCTAGTTTTCGAGCTTGGCTAGACAGCAGCAGTGTAATAAAGACCTTTCCACCCTTCGTGCAGCCTGTAGCTTTTGAAATCTTTCCTAGATGACAAAACAGCTCCCCTACCATAGAATAGGTAATAGAATATGTTTCTCATAACATCCTTATTAAATAAATACCTAATCCCTAAAAACCTGTAAACTAATAAAGGGGCTGCCAATTATAATGACTTCTCCTGTCAGAATTGTTTGATGTGCAACCACAGCAGGTAAATGGCAATGTTGATGGTGACTTTCAGATTAAGGTTTACTAGGCAAGGGTGAGAATTGTCACAGTCATTCTAAATACATCGTAGTTTTTCTCCCACTGAGCAAAAATTTCCAGCCTCTGAATGGCTGTAGTAATCTGATTTGTATAATCACTGGGTACAAATATCCAGACAGCAAATTCTGACAGGGTTGCTTGTGCTGTATAAATTCACACCGTGGCTTACTATGCACTGCTGCCCTGCTAAGATTCAAACTAATACTTCCTAATCCCTAAAAACCTGTAAACTAATAAAGGGGCTGCCAATTATAATGACTTCTCCTGTCAGAATTGTTTGATGTGCAACCACAGCAGGTAAATGGCAATGTTGATGGTGACTTTCAGATTAAGGTTTACTAGGCAAGGGTGAGAATTGTCACAGTCATTCTAAATACATCGTAGTTTTTCTCCCACTGAGCAAAAATTTCCAGCCTCTGAATGGCTGTAGTAATCTGATTTGTATAATCACTGGGTACAAATATCCAGACAGCAAATTCTGACAGGGTTGCTTGTGCTGTATAAATTCACACCGTGGCTTACTATGCACTGCTGCCGTGCCAAAATTCAAACTGATACAACAGTATTAAACAAGAGCAGTATCCTTTTTATTTTTAATTCTCAATAGCAGCTCCAAATGGGAAATTCTATACTCTAATTTATCTTTGGATAGCCCTTAGCAACTGAGCAAAATATAGAGCTTTGCAGTGCTGGGGGAGTCGCTTCCAGTACACCTTTAAAATGCCCAGACTGTCTTCCAGAAGAAGGGGGTCAAGCAAAGACAAGGGGCATGTCTAGTCAGTCACATTGTCAAGCTGTTAGGAGACAATTAAAATATTCTGATCTTAGGCTGCCAAAGCACAAGCACTAAGAGTTGCAACTCTCTTGGGAAAATACGTCAGAAGCAGAAGATTTCTCAGACACAAGGCCAAGAGCAGCATTTGACAGATACACTCAGTCTGCAAGAGTCAGATGAAGGGATTATGAGAAACAGTTTGTGCCCTGTAAAACTAGCAACTTAGCCATGCTTTTTCTTCCAACAGTTTTAGCCCATGAACCCCAGTAGTCATTCACCTCTTTCTTGCTCAAACTGAAAGAGGTATCAGGCCCTGTAAAACTAGCAACTTAGCCATGCTTTTCCTTCCAATTGTTTTAGCCCACGAACCCCAGGAGTCGTTCACCTCTTTCTTGCTCAAACTGAAATAGGTATCAAGCATGTACCAACTGCAGTTTCTCTCAACGAATCACAGAATCACAGAATGGTATGGGGTTGGAAGGGACCTCTGGAGACCATCTAGTCCAACCCCCTGCCAAAGCAGGGCCACCCAGAGCAGGTCCCACGTACTTTCATGTACCATGGTCCTTCTAACAGAATCATCTTTAACAGAATCATCTTTTATATTAAAAGCACCACGATCCTTACTGGGATGCTACCAAAGAAATAGCAGACATCAGGTGTTCAGTTATAGTTGTTACATTGTGCTTAATCCATTGATATTTAATTATAATGTTTTGAATCAAGGCTTGCCAGCCGACCAGGAGAATATAAACCAAATCCTAAAACATCACAAAACCTGTTGGCTGACAGCATTCAGGGTTCTTACTTTTGGGTTTTTTTTTCTTTTTAACTAACCTGAACAACATGTCAGAGAATTCTCCAGTTACCTACTTAAACAGGCAACATTCAGAAGAAGTTGTACCACAGCACACACAGAATTCACCTTCATTGCTTATTTAAACCAGGAACTCAGAAGAAACCGCACATGGCTTTTAATCAGCCAAGATACAGCTCTGAGAGAGCGCCACGGATATGGAAAAAAAAGCAAAATGGATTGTATTTGCATGTATCACGTGAAATGAGGCTGTGTTACAGCGTGGGGTGTAGGCATACCCATTGAATGTCAGCTGAGTTACATTTTTCTCAAGGTGACATTGGTGCTAGTCCTGCCATACCTGATACAACTGACAAGTGTGTTCATGTAAAGGGGATCTATCCCTCCCATCCCCTCCTCAAGCTGAGTGAAGGCAAACTCCGGCATATTCCTTCCACAAGTGGGGAGGTAGTTTCCGAGTCATTAAAAGTCACAAAGTTACCCTGTAGCAATGTGCCATGCATACTAAATGAACCAGTCAAGGCTGTTTTTCTCAGGTCTGGTGGTAGCTCCAGCTCCCAGCCCTTTCAGCCCCTCTACAGACCCAGCCTTGGAACCGGGGTCAACTTGGGACTTGTTTTTTTAATATACCTCTCGAATTTTCTTGAGAACTGTAAACATCACTTTGGCCAGCCTCACTGCTGCTTGCTTTCTCACTAGAGAAGTATTTAACAGCTCTTTTTATTAGCCAGACTATTCCCAAACATAAGACAATGATCAATGCCGTCCTGGTGTCAGCTTTCCCTGCGGCTATCTCCATATTGTCTTTCCTAGCGATAGTGATAAACAACTCAAAAGGAAAAATACACTTCTTATACACCACCTTAGCCACCTTAGATTTTAATTTTTCCCAGCAGAAGACTGACACATATCATAGGCATGCTTACAGTGTGCCCCAGCAGACACAAAAGCAAAATTATTGTAAAACACTGTTATGAAAGGAAAATAGTCCAAAACAGGATCCATTTTAAAAGATGTCTGGAGAGATGCTATTACTGATCTTTGCTTCATTTATAGAGTCTTACCGGGCCAAAACATTTGGCTTGAAGCTAAGTTCCTTAGTGATATGTAATGCTGGTAAGTATGATTGAGAATTCCAGCTAAATTCATGCCGTTTCCTGTGCCCAGTGAAGTGGTCCTTAATTGGATTACATCACAAAGCGCAGATTCTAAACTAATGGACCAAATTTACTTCCCTTTAAATAGCTATTTGATTAACAACTTTGCTTGGTTTCAGGTTTAAGGCAGCATAAGTCTACACAACAATAGTAATATTAAATAAGGTATCCAGGGTTTTCATCTGTTGGTTCTATCTTGTAAAAACAGTGGTTTTAAAAGCTATGTCCTCTAACTTTTAAGAAAAATAGAAAATCACACAAAATATCACAGTGCTCCTAAACTATTTGACCAATAAAACCTGAGGACACATAAGCAGTTTAAATTCTACCTATAATGAGATGGAAGACACTTTTTTTCTGGTATAGTATGTACTTGGGCTCTTTTCTGATTTTTGTAGGTTTAGAAACATTTTCCTCTGCTGACACTGGTGAGATTCACACTGCCAAGAAAAGCGATAGGGCTACACTCAGAAGCAGAGATACCAATTAAACTTCATGTTACCCCTCAGACAAAACAACAAAAGTGCAATAAAAGTTAATTTCTCCAGATAGTTATCTGATTTCTTTCAAATGAATATATTTTTGTGTATATATATTCTGGGAAATGTCAATAAAATTCTAAAAGGCATTAGTAGAATCACATTAAACTGCTCTGCACATATGTGTTTATGCTAATTAATTGTGGAACTTAGTTTTGATAAATTGAATAAAGCTATTTTATTTCTGAAAAAGAATATGTACACTGTACTTGAGCGTCACTGAGTTAATCCCCTTCATTGCATCTTGTTTTCTTGAGTTGTCACATTTACAAAAGATATTTACTTTTAAAAAATAAAGTATAAAATGAAGCATATGATTTTTAAAATAAACTGTCCTTTGAATAATACATTTTCAGTTAACATACCCTAAGTTAAAGTACACAGTTTAAGAATGTTGAATGAAAATCTTGATCAATCTCTACTTGAATTTGTCTGTATACCTCAGATGGTCTTAATTAGCATGCTGGTTTTTGGTTTGTAAAATACTAAAGTATTCTGTTCACCAGGAAGAAAAAAAGGACATTCTATTGTGCATTTGCAAATGTCAACTTTTAAAATAATGAACCCATATTTCTGAATTTAAACTTGTTTTTCACTCCAGTTTGAGAAGGATGAAACAATCCTACTTCAAGATTTATAACACCAGCTGTGTGAGTTACGAAAGCGCAGAAGTGTCACTTGGAGTACGTGAAGACTATAACTTTGCCTCTAACTTCAAAACAACTGAGCATAATTTGCTTAAATTTTTCTGAAGACTGGACATTGTAGCTAAGGCCAGGCATAGAAAGTGTCAGGCAAAAATCTCTCTCAGAAACTTATAAGCAGATATATCACTCGGTTAGAACGACTTCAGTGTGCACAACAAACTGATAATGCAGTCGGATTTTAATGGAAATTTCAAAGGTAAAAATCACATAATGTTATATGGAAATATAATCTGCTACACCATGACTCTACCATATGGAAGGAGTCATATTACACCAGCTTCTCTTGTTTCTTTTCTATTTTTTTTCATCAGAGCAGTATCAAATCTCTTTGACATCATTCTTACATCAGGACAAATAAAACCAGCATTTGTTGTGTTCTCCCATTTGGCAATGTTTGGTGTCATTGAATGTGTTTCATGAGATTGCATATTCATGGAGACCCACAACCTTCAGCATTTGTACCCCACCCTAGAAATACCTTCTGATTGACTCCACCTTTGTTCCTGCACTGAATCCTATGTCAAGGTGCACATCATACTGTAAGAGCAAGGTTATTTGAAATCAATAATGAATCAATTTCCAGTCAATATCTAAAAGCATAAAAATAAGGGAAGAACCACTACAGTAGAAGAATAATGCGAGTGGGTGGTAAAAAAGCAGACAAACAGTTTACTTTGGGGTCTGGACCAGCAGGTAAGATGCAAATAAGAGAAGGGAATAAAAGGTGTATAGCGTCCATGTTCATGACTGATATAATAGGAAACAGGCCTAAAATTAAATGAAGATAAAACCCTGACATCCCTCGTGGTAGCATGGTGAATTTGGCTTTCAATTACCCAGTCGATACTGGGAATCAATACAAAATACCCCCATGAATATACAAATCAGCTCTAGTTTAAGCATCTTTCCAGCTTTCTTAATGAAGTAAACATGGCAATTGGACGTAGATGTTTTTGTGGTATTAAGCACTTGTTTTTTAAAATACTTTCATACTAGAGAATAGCAAATGTCATACAGTAATTGATTCAGCAAATGCAGCTTTTTGTCCTGTGGGTAGCACAAGCCATTATTGATTTTCTTAATTCTATAACAATTACTTTCACAATGACTTCTACCGACTCTTGATTTATAATTTATCAACAACTAAATAAGAGGCTTTCAAATTTGCACTACGTTGGTTAGATTGGATGCAAACCAAATGGTAGTGTTATGATTTACTTATCAAGTGACTAACTCTTACTGTCGGGTTTCTCATAGAAATACTAGTTACTGATAAATTCCAAATTCTTTTTCCACAATAATTCACTGAACTTACAGTTTATTTGCCTCATGAATGTTCCTGGCAGTAAGTGTCTAGACAATTTCAGAAAAGCAAAAGAAAAGTAGAGGGTGTGGAGACACAGCTAACCAGCTTTTGGTTCTTTACTTCAGGGAATTTCCCAGAAATACTTTTTGCCTGTAATCAAAGCTGCCAACTCTTGTGTTTCCACTAAGATTTATAAAATTCCTCCCACAAACACCACAGCTCTTGAAGTCAAATACATACCCAGGAACATCCTCTTTCATTTAAAATGAAAGTCCTCTTTAGCAAACTGAAGTTCAAAACCAGAAGATAAACAAAACCGAGAGATATCTTATCTTAAAACATCTTCTGAAGTTAAGCTGAACCCAAGATTTTAAGGATGAAGGGTAAAAGTGTTACTCTTCTACAAGATGACAGTTGTCACAGCTGTGATTGGGATAGCCACACATTAATACTCAGGTAAAACAAAAGTATGTAAGCACAGCTTAAAACCAGCTGCAGCAGAAGCAGGAATCAATTAAAAAAATCTACAAATTATTTATATTAATCTGACATGCTAAAAATTGTTGAATTGCAAAATTCACAGGTGGTAAAAGGGAAAACCACAAAATAATGAAAAATCAGGGAATAAAATATACAAAATTAACAAACTGCATGGATTTATGAGAACAAGGAGACCATTTACCAAACATTAGATGTGCAATTTAAAGCAGATTATAGTCATCCTCTGCAATTGGTACTAAAATAGCAAAAACTTCCAGGTCTTCTATATCTTGGCTATAAGAAAGACACTCTTTAGCTAAGAAATAATTTATTCAATATAAGAAACACAAATGTGTTTGCCCATCCCTGCTTCTGTTTGTGACTGTTTCCTGAACAATGCCTCCCCTGTTCCATTTTCTGGGTTCTGAAATAAAGTCCATATTTCTGTCTGATTTGTCCCTCTGGGTTCTGAAATAAAGTCCATATTTCTGACTTATCCTAGTTCTATTTTCATTCAATAGAGCATGAACCAAGAGCAGGATCAGTTTGATATTTGGATTGGGTTCCTATCTTAGACTGCTAACTCGGAATCATCAATATTGTGTAAAGATCTTGTACAGTGTTTGCTCTTTCTTTTGGAGTTAAAATACTTCTGCTCTTACCAAGTAAGACTCCAGATGCCTCATCTCCTATGAGTCCACGTCAGTGTGCTAGCTTGTAGGACATAAATGAACATTACCTATGGACATGTGCAAATTTAGAGACCTTCACAGTATGACAATTCTTTCTGCACACTATGGCAGATTCCAGCTATCAGTTAGAAAGGTGCAGCTTGTCTCGTGTGTTTTAAATTCTTCAGTGGGATGAAGATCCCAAGCTGAAGCAGCCCCTGCCAACTTCTACTAAAATAGCAAAAACTTCCAGGTCTTCTATATCTTGGCTATAAGAAAGACACTCTTTATCTAAGAAATAATTTATTCAATATAAGAAACACAAATGTGTTTGCCCATCCCTGCTTCTGTTTGTGACTGTTTCCTGAACAATGCCTCCCCTGTTCCATTTTCTGGGTTCTGAAATAAAGTCCATATTTCTGTCTGATTTGTCCCAGTTCTATTTTCATTCAATAGAGCATGAACCAAGAGCAGGATCAGTTTGATATTTGGATTGGGTTCCTATCTTAGACTGCTAACTCGGAATCATCAATATTGTGTAAAGATCTTGTACAGTGTTTGCTCTTTCTTTTGGAGTTAAAATACCAGTCTTACCAAGTAAGACTCCAGGTGCCTCACGTGTTTGCTCTTTCTTTTGGAGTTAAAATACTTCTGCTCTTACCAAGTAAGACTCCAGATGCCTCATTGTTTGCCCATCCCTGCTTCTGTTTGTGACTGTTTCCTGAACAATGCCTCCCCTGTTCCATTTTCTGGGTTCTGAAATAAAGTCCATATTTCTGTCTGATTTGTCCCAGTTCTATTTTCATTCAATAGAGCATGAACCAAGAGCAGGATCAGTTTGATATTTGGATTGGGTTCCTATCTTAGACTGCTAACTCGGAATCATCAATATTGTGTAAAGATCTTGTACAGTGTTTGCTCTTTCTTTTGGAGTTAAAATACCAGTCTTACCAAGTAAGACTCCAGGTGCCTCACCTCCTATGAGTCCACGTCAGTGTGCTAGCTTGTAGGACATAAATGAACATTACCTATGGACATGTGCAAATTTAGAGACCTTCACAGTATGACAATTCTTTCTGCACACTATGGCAGATTCCAGCTATCAGTTAGAAAGGTGCAGCTTGTCTCGTGTGTTTTAAATTCTTCAGTGGGATGAAGATCCCAAGCTGAAGCAGCCCCTGCCAACTTCTGTTCAGCTGCAGCCCATAGGGAGAAGGCTACTCCAGGATGAAATATTCCTAAGTGATCTGAATCCACTAGCTAAAAACCAAAAAAAATAGGACTACAGCATTTTGTTTCCACTGTATACAAGTACTACACATGTAACCAAATTTCAATTTCTCAAAGGACCCTCAAAATAGCAGATATTAGGCTAATCTATGTGGGGATGCTCCTTACTTTTTCTACAAATAAATGGTGTTAGCCAAGTGCTTTTAAAAGACACCAAATGATTAAAAGACTAGGACAATAATTCTAGGAGAGAAAAACATATCATGACTTTGGGCTTTTAGAAAGCATTAACCTCCACCAACTGAACTTTCTGCCTCTCAAAATCATGTGAAACATCATATCATGTATTCAAATATGACACATTTAAGAAATTAAAAGAAACACAATTATTATCTGATTCTTATGTGAAGTTCAAAAATACTATCTAATCAATGGTTTTCAAAATAAGATCAACACTAGGGTTAGACACAAGCTAATCTACCACTTGCTAAACTAAATAAAAAGCTAAGTTTAAACACTAAAAGGAGAACAGAACTGCTGTCCACGTGATGTTATGCCATTTCACTGTTGCAAAAAACGGCCTGATGTAATACTGCAAAGTGTTTAAAGAAAGAAGAATACCCTGAACCTCAGTAGCCATGTATCTGCTCTCAAACTAACAGACTAATTCAAGACTTGTCCCACAGAACTCTGATTTTCTTTCTTAATTTTGCATTCTTATTCAGAAACACATGGGTTTATATCAGAGCGTGTGCTGGCCTGAGCTATATTCCCAGGTGTGTCTGCTGGAGATCGACCAAATCACTGTCCCTGTTTAGCCATGGGGTTGGGCTGGCCTGAGCTATATTCCCAGGTGTGTCTACTGGAGATCGATCAAATCACTGTCCCCGTTTAGCCACGGGGGGTTTTTTTGTATCTTATTCTACCTTACCTACTTAAACTATGAGCTCTTCTGTACAATGGCTCCCACTCCTCCAATGGGTTTGCAGAGCACCAGCACAACGGGGTATGGATCTAATCTGAGTATCCTATAATAGCATACTAAACATGTCTTAAAAGCACTCCAAACAATGCATCTTAGAAACAATCCAAAAGGCAGAGAAGATACAGGTGAATATTTATGATAAATACAGAAAACTCCTTAGGAGACCTGATGAAATGCTCTGCTTGTGCATTTCAAAGGGCCCAGAGCAAGCTGGTTTGATTCATGATTTCAAATTGTTCAGCACCTGGCAGTGGCACTGCTTTGTCTAATAATTCCGAAAGCTGCTTATTAGTCCAGCTTTGTACTGAAATGTCAGAGCTCTTCTGGTAGAATTAAGTGCATGAGGACAGAATTAAAACACTGGACCATTTTCGGAAGTTGGATGATGATTACTGCAGTATAGAAAGCCTTCTTAAAACAAAACAAAAAAGAAATCTTAGAATATAGCCACAACAAAGAGATCACAGCAGACTTGTAAACAATACTTCAAAACATGGTGGAAAACTGTCTCATTTTTTAAACATTTCAGGCAGCATAAAAATGCACGTCTAATATTTTTCTGCTATGATCTTCTCAGCCATCTATTACACACATCCTCACAAAGCCAGAAACCGGCACATTGAAGAGATCAGTTATAATTTCAAGCTTTCAGCCAAGGGTGAAACCCCTCCTGCTGCCATCGTTTCCATGGACATAAGTAACATAAAATCATAACGTAAGAAAAGTTATTACAATTTGATGCTACTCAACAATTGCTAACATGACTGTATTAGGTACTGGACTACACATCAGTGCTTGGTGACACTATTTATAGATGTTGTGTAATATGCTAAACAACTGAGATGTAATTTTTTTTGGTTGTTATCCTGTAAAATGGAAAAGGTGTAAATTGGTTAAAACTGTGGTGAAAAAGTGAGACACAGTGCTTGGTGACACTATTTATAGATGTTGTTTAATATGCTAAACAACTGAGATGTGATTTTTTTGTTGTTGTTACTCTGTAAAATGGAAAAGGTATAAATTGGTTAAAACTGGTGAAAAAGTGAGACAATAAAAAAACTTAGAAAAAGCTTTAAATACCTTTAAAACAACTTTTTAACCTGTAAGTAAGTCTTTAACCACAATAACTATTTTATTTTTAATCTGAAAGGATTATTGAAAATGAGCATTACAAGAAATCCCAAATTAAGTGAAAAGTAAAATTACCACTGGGCCGGTCTCTTCTGCAGTATTACCAATAACAGAATGCAACAAGAACTTATTAGTTCATTTTGATTACACTGCAGATTTTTCACCAGAGATTTGTAAAGTCACTGGTTTTATCTTTTATTGCTCTGCTATGACCCCAAAAATGTTCAAAGAACGATCAGATATAATGGATAAAAATTTTGATTGTCTTTAAATCTCAATTTCAAAAATTAACTCAGCTTATATTCTTAGAAGAATTAATGGAAACTACCAAATATCTTTAAAGATGTGGCCTTTATTTTCTGCAGTATCACAGTCTCATTGAAAGACTTAAGTACTTCTGATATTTTTTCCCCGGAAAAACCTCAGTCTGTTTGGCTGAGATACTCAGTGTTACGCTAGTGAAAAAAAGAATAGATTTTTAAGGACTGTACCTAAACTACTTGGTCTTCAAAACTGTTCTGTGTATTAGCAGTCTTTTTATATTCATCTTAGCTAAACCTACAATCATCACTTAATAGTTAAAATAGAATTAGTGAAGGAAGTGATGAACGCGTACAGATATAAACACATAACTTGGGAGAAGCTTATACTTATTAACAATCAGTAGTAAAACATGAGAGAATAAAGCCTTTCCTATTCTTTCTCTTGGTAAATCCTCATCTGCAAAATGCCTCAGTATTTCAGATACAACTTCTTCACCCTAACCTTCTTTTGGACAAAGATTATTTGAACTCTGACAAAGTTTTTACAAGCTATGACCAAATGCTCATATTTATTTAATACACAGTTATACTAAACCTCACTTGAATTGTATAATTGTAAACTTTTTTTCAAAGTCTTGCTTTCAGAGGAGGAGCTGAAAGATTGGAAAAGAAACAGCTGGATACAAGGGTATCAAAAATAGGAACAAGATTCAGTTTTGTCAACAGTATATTAATAATTTCAAAGCAGTAATGATGAGCTTGAAAAGAGTATGAAAATGACCTTCTGACAATAAAAAAGTAGCCAGGTTCTGGGAGAAGAGTGCACTGTTCTGTGCAAGACAGTGCTTTTTCTTTTTCTCATCACAGCTCTACAATCACAAGCCTCCCAAGGCCTGCAGCAAAATGCTTCTTGAAGCTTGTTTCTGACTGAATTGGATACAAGTGTTTTCATAAGCTAAATTTGCTTTGTTCTCTGTGCAGTTCTAAAGTTGCTGGTCCTGCTGCCAATAAAACAAAATATAATGAAAGCTCTCTAGAGACTTTTGAGAGCTGGAGGCTCCAGAGACAAAGAAGGAAGAACTGTTGCTGTTTTACAGAAAGAAAAACAGTGGTATGGAGAATGAAGTGCCTTCTCAAAAAGCACTTAGCTAGTGGTAAAACTAGAAATACAATGAAGTAAATACCCATGCAGAACAAGTATAGAAAATAAAAAGAGTAAAATAGAGACAAGGATAATCTCTCCCCGCCTCACCCTTAAAATAACATCTGCTTCTAAAATCTTTAAATACTATCAGGATGTTTGGGGAAATCTGAAGCATAAATTCAATCCCTTCAGTCATTTCAGGAACTCATGACTCTTCTGGTAGCTCTGCCAGTTCAGCTCGCTCCTAACCTACTGCATTCCTACCATGATGCTGAATTGGCTATTGTAGTAGTCTAAACAAAACATTCTTCCAGTCGCCTTCCTTGGCTTACGGCCCCATCATTTATTATGCTATAGCAAGCAGCATTAGGAAGGTAAACAGCTCAATTTAATTCTGTCTTGTTTAAATTGGCCCTTGAAATGGGCAACACTTAAAAATTTAGCACTTAGTACTTAATGAAATATTTTATTCTATGGTTTTACCCTTATCACTACAAACCTCTTAATTTATACAGAGAACTGCAAACTTATAGGAGAGAAGATATTTCCTAAGGGCTAACATAAGATTCTTGTAGAAAGGTAGCAGTACATTTGGCTGACAAACCAACATCGAGTAGGCCTGATGTGCCAGACTGACTACTTGAATGGGTCCACAAAATTACCTGTGAACTGACTCCCAAAGGGCCTTCCAAAGATGGGAAGGCTCAGCCACTCAAAACACAACATTCCCAGTTCCCAGGCAGTTTCTCCCGTATGTGCTGGAAGTGTCACATGTTTAGAATCAACAGCTGAATTTCTGGTACGATGAAGACTCATCTGTTTGCAAGCTGGAGCCAGGAAACACATTTTGTCTTCTCCATGCCCAAAGGGGTTAGATGGTTTGCCACAGCAAAGACTTGTCTAGCCTGGAGTTGTCTGGGCCAAGAAGGAAATTCAGCAAACAAGAGGGAAATGTTGAGGTAGAAGAGTGGGAGGACTAGTTTGTGAATGCCAGTGTCTCGCAGGGCTTGTGGTTCCACTTGGCTGACTTCAGCTCTCAGGAGAAGAGGGGTCGGGGGCACTAGCGGTGAAGGCTGGATTCCAGGAGGAGAATTGCAATTTACCTCCCAACTAGACTGGATAGTAGCCAACGCAGCGCCGCATCAGACTCTTTCATGTTGAGGAGAACATGAGAGAATAATCCTGAATTTCCTGGTTTTTATACTTGAACTACAGCCACAGAGATTTTTTTATGTTTTATTTCACATTGTTTCCCAGAGTTAATACATAATTGTAGGATAATATATGTTGGAATGGAACTCTAGATCTTAACTGGTAAAATCCACATGAAGTCCCACACGAAGTTCTTGCAAGAGAAATCCTTCTCCAGCTTGCTCCTTCTTTGAGAGCTGTTTTGCAGCCCCAATCAACTGCAGCTCCAGGCTCTCTCTCTCTACCAACCCTAATCCTAACCCCAGGCAATGACTGAGCTGTACAGGAAGCCCCCACCTGCACATGATGAATTTCTGATGGGAGAAGTCTACTTGCAGACTGCCAATTTCTTTGGCAGCACCTTTACATCCTCACTTCACCTACAGCTCTACACTTGGTCTCTCACCCAACCCCAGCCCTAGGGTTGTGCTGAGCCTTAGCCCAAATTCCACAAACTAGTCCTGAATGAAGAAGTTCTCAGGAGACAACTTTTTGGGCAGCCTTCTCCCTCCTTTGGCAGCCCATTTACAGCCTCAGTCTGTGTGCATTGTAATGGCTGTAGTTCCATTTAGTTCGGTGGACCCATGATTCCAGAAGTTAACCTTTTATAGGTTGAAGGCAGACTTTGTGGATGGTTTGGAGATCACACTTGAGCAGGTGCTTGAACTGGACACAGCCCAGGTGTGGGTCTATAGGTTGTCCAGTCAGGACTGTGTCACACCACATGAGTTGCTTCCTTCCCTGGAGGAGGTCCGTGGTGCACCTTCTCTCCAAGCATAAAGACATACGCCTCGTACAATCAGGGCTGATATGTTGTGTCCAGCACAGAGGCTCCTATAGAAGAAAAAGGCTTAACTGCATGACAGGGGATTTATTTTTTCTATTGCCAGCAAGGTGTGGAGCTATAATCCAGGGAGTCTTACTCTTGCCTGGATTTAAAATTTTGTTTATCTTTTTTTCTTTCTTCAAATTTGATGCTATAGAAGAAAAAGGCTTAACTGCATGACAGAAATGGGGGATTTATTTATTTTTGTTGCCAGCAAGGTGGGGAGCTATAATCTAGGGAGTCTTACTCCTGCCTGGATTTAAAATTTTGTTTCTCTTTTTTCCAAATTTTCAAATTTCTCTTTTCTTCAAATTTCATGTTTTCTCTAAAATGTTGCTCTCGTGGTGCTCCGATTCTTACAGGTTTCAGGATCACAGGTTGCATTTTTGACACTTGAGGTGTCTAGAGTGAGCAGAACGAACCTTATTCCAAAACTAAAATAGACAGTTATATGGAAGGAACAGAATCACCACAAAACTAAAATAGACAGTTATATGGAAGGAGCAGAATCACCCCTATCTCAGGTCTTTAAAAGACAGATGTTTTTGGTCTTGAATACCACTGGGATCCGACCGCTGAATACCTTGAAGAATGTGTTAGAACTTTGGTCACCAAGACCATGTGTGAAACCAGAGTAGAAAACTAAGAAAAGGTATGTGTGCATACACACAGTGTCAGTGACTTGTGCTGATGGGCTACAGCACTCCGTATTACTCATAGAATCACTGAATCTTCATGGTTGGAAGGGACCTTTGAGATCATTGAGTCCAACCAAAAAAAAACCACCAAACAAACAAAACCAAAAACCTACAAACAGACACAACCCAACAATCTCAGGCACTAGAGCATGCCCTGAAAAGCCATGCCTACACGTTTCTTAAATCCCTCCAGGGATGGTGACTCCACCACCTCCCTGGGCAGGCCCTTCCAGTGCCTGACCACCCTCTCAGGAAAGTCATTCTTCCTAATATCTAATCTAAACCTCCCCTGCCCCAACTTCAGAACTTCAGACCATTTCCTCTGCTCCCGTCATTATTCCCTTGGGAGAAGAGGCCAACCCCCACCTCTCTACACCCTCCTCTCAACCTCCTCATAGTCTTTATTAACTCACGTCAAGGATGCCATACCCTTATGCCAACCCCATACTCGTTATATTCTGCTTATATGGCAATGAATACACATCAGGTTGATTCCAGGCCAAGAGCAGCTACAGTGGGGTGCAATGTTCAAAACAGCTGGAGGGATTAGAAACTGTTAGCCAGCACTCTGTGAGAGTTCAAACTGAGGTCTCAATCAGCCTTAATCTACTACATTCTGTGTAAACCAGCTGCAAGAGAAAGAAACTGCTAAGTGAAAGAGACAGGGAGAGAAATTTTAATCCAGGAAAAAGCCAGTGACAGATTTTGGAGCGGAAGCAAGCTCTCCTCACTCCCACCTTTAAGCCTTATGCACTGGACCACCCTGGTTGTGAACACAGCTGCGGTCAATGTATTTAGGACATAAACAGCACTTAGGGGACAACGTCACGCCGTGGAGTATGAGATCTCCAACATCTTCTTAAGGATAGTAGTCAATCTGAAAATGCAGCCCAGTAGCCTTTTTGCTAGGGACGTGGAAATTTTGTGGAGGCAAAAGGCATTAGTTAACACAGATTAACACATAATCTGTTCACTTTTTACAGTAATTTGACAAATACATCTAATGCTTTCCAAAGGGAAAGAACACAGCAGCTGGAGGAGAGTTCCTTCGAAGTCTAGCTTTTCAGTTCACTTTTTACAGTAATTTGACAAATACATCTAATGCTTTCCAAAGGGAAAGAACACAGCAGCTGGAGGAGAGTTCCTTCGAAGTCTAGCTTTTCAGCATTTTTTGTAAACACCTTTACAGTCTTTAGATAAAAAAAAACAAAACTTTGTAAACGTCTAGCTTTTCAGCATTTTTTGTAAACACCTTTACAGTCTTTGGATAAAAACAACTTTGTAAATGCCAAGTATTTGTTTTACTTTTGCATTTCTTGGTTGTAACATTTTCAGCAAATGCTGTTGGGTCACAGGTGACGGGCAGTGGCAGAATTAGGTAGATGCTTTACACGTTGCATTAAAAACATACTGTAGGCTTTTCTTAATCCAAACATATCTCCTAAAGCTTAAGGATGGATACAATTACTGATGAATATTTTTAAAATCATACTATTTCAAAATTACCAACTAGCAAATCCTCTTTATCATTATCACAGAAGATTTGATAAATCTCACTTGTAAATAAACAACATGCGTATCATTATCACAGAAGATTTGATAAATCTCACATGTAAATAAACAACATGCGTATAGAATATTTAGTCGGACTTGTTTTTAGGATTAAGTCTAAACTGGAAACTCACAATGTATAAATAATTAAGGTAATTCAAATCCAAATGCAACCTGACATACAAACTGTATAGATAGCTGTTCCTCTCTACTTTTCCACAGGAAAAAAAAATTAAGCTCTTGAATCTAAATATCCTGTCTGTCAGTATATTCCAGTCTAAATATTGTTTTAGATCTCATCATTTGAGCATTTCTAACATGTAATGAAGTCTAAGCATTTGAGTACACCATAGCTTTCCAGATTTTGCACAGAAAGGAAACAGCTGCTCCTTGAGGAACTCTCCTGCTTCCCAGAAAAAAAAAAAAAAAAAAAATCTGTAAATAAAATTGCTTTCAGTATCAGTCATTGGACAACCATCACCACTTTTACTGCTTGGATGAAGGCATATGACTACTCCCAAAGCAGTAAGACCATTTGAGAAAAGTGGCTGGTATTAAGGGCTCAGAAGATGGTTTTACTAATTTTTACATACATGCATTGTTATTATATGCTAAAAGACATATTAAGTCATAATTTAATTGACATATTTTTTAAAAAAGTCTCTAATGGTGTTCTAGAAGTGCCAGCCCTGTCAGACATAGCAGACGATCAAGCAAGTCAGCCAGTGTAACCAACTGAAACTCCTCTGCATCCAACACTCCCCAGACCCATTTTGTGATACCAGAGACTGTCACCAGGCATTGCACTATCCGTCCGACACCCAGACTGCCTGGCTGGGCAGAAGGCTGCCTTCACCCAGCTCTCACTCCCAGGACCTAGATTAGGCATCTCCAACAGGCACTCTTTGTCTCCATGTCCATCTTAAGTTTTTTTTGTATTGTCTGCCTCTTAAAGCTCTTTTGCCATGTTTGCTATTGACACAAGCTAACTACTTCTGTCTACACGATCACTATAACTGAATTTCCATTTATATAATTTGTATTCATGAAATAAATTCTTTTACATGCCACCTGGTCAATTTCAAGACATCAAAATTTATCCCCTCTGAAGTTCTTCTGGTAGAACTTTTCAGCCTGGTTTAATTTTCGACACATGCAATTTATATGTAGTCCTCTTTTACTTATCTCTTAAAATTGCGCTGCAGGAATCATGTGTCATCCCACCAATGTATTTTGCAGCAGAGGGCATCCTGTATAGAAGGAGCAGGCAGTAAGGAAACAATTATCATAGATATATGTAGGGCTGCGGAACGACTGTTGCTGTTTATTCTGATGACTCTCAAAGGAAAACATTCACAGGAGAAAGAGAAAACAGTACAGCTCTTCCTCCTTTTTTTTTTAAATAATTATTTATTTTATGATACACTATTTCCTGGCCCTTGTCTAGCCATTAACTACTTGTCTCCCTCATTATTCGCCTGTGCTGCAAATCTAATGGTCACATTACATATGATTAAGTCCAGAAATATATATTTTTTTCTTCCTCGTTCTTGTAATCTCAGAGAAAGCATAAAGTATATCAGGTTTTAGATAATCTGTTTATCTGATCTTGAGCTTCTGTTTGGTATCTTACCATTTTGTAGCAACTTACTCCCTAAGAGTATTAAGAATCTGAGTTTCAATTAATTTAATGCTATAGCATAATTTAGTTTCAATTTAATTTAATCCTCATATGCCTTTTTCTCAAAAACAGAAGCAACGAACCTCCTTTCCATTAATCATGGAAAAAAAAAAAAGAGATGAGTAACACAAGAAATAATGAACTTTGGTGCTCGTGAAAAGAAAAGCAGATTTTACATCTTCTGACCAACAATAATACATGGTTTCTACAAAAAACAAAATCCCTTTCAACAGCAGGAATCTCTCATCCCCTTCTGCTCTCATCGTAAATGGAAGAGCAAAAAGGAGTAGGCATTTTGCTTTATCCACAGATACCTTTGTCACATACCCAAGCAGTCAACTCCTTGTCTTTCAAGAACAGCATTTTAATAACTCGAAGTACGACAACATTGCAATATACAACCTGGCTGTTGAAATTGCAACAAAGATGTGCCCTTCAGACACATTGTAGGTGGCTTTTGAACAGCAGCAGAAAGAAAAAGACATCAGCCTTTCTTCTGACTGAAGTTATACTGACTATATGCATACACCCTTACTGTCCACCCCCAGATTCTTCAATAATACACTTTGGCATTTGACTTCACAACAGCATATACCACCACTTCCTGGAATAGGTGCTTCTTTGGTAATTGCATGAAGATTTTGTATTTTTTAAGACCCTTATCTCTTGATTCAATTCAGTTTATTAAAAAAAAAAAAAAATGGGCACTACATTTGCTCTTTTCATATTAGTCAGTGACATTTCCCATGAGTTTGCTTACTTAAGCAAATGTGAGTTGGGTATAAGTATGTGCAGGCCAGCAGAAGTACCTGAATCTTTATTCTTGAAGATGAATTTCTAAAATGCAGAGTTTAATATCTGGATAATGTTTTAGCATGAAACAAGAACAAAAAAGAGACAAATTTTGGAATTACAGAGAAGTCTTTGAAAAGTTATTTGAAATGAGAAAGGATGGATAACAAATAGAACAAGCGTCAGATGAAGAATTGGGTCAGCTCTAATCAAGATTTAAGCCTAGGGAATTTTCTGTTTAGCACAAACAGTGACGTGCACCTGCATCATCCCATTCGATATGTGAGAACCTTTCTCAGCACTACATTATGTCACAGGTAGAGCTATGTGACTGACTCATGAAGGAGTTGGGTATTGAGTTACACTGGCTTTCCAGCTCAAATACCTACAAGCAGAGTGTGATCTCTTACCACATCTCTGTTCAGATTAATTCTTCCTTTGAGTCAGTTAAAGATATGTGGTTACCTCAAAATTCATCTAAATTAACTGCATGCTGATGTTCCACTTTACTTGTCCCTGGCTGGCTGAGCACCCAAAACCAGTTTGGATAAACACATTGCACATTCCATTTACACAAACACAGTTATTGAGATGCTAAACTGTTCCAGCCTTACACAAAGGCTACTTCTGATCAGAGTATGACCTGGATGTCACCTACGTGGGGCCCATACATGCTAGAATAATAAAGATTTTAAAGTCAAGTCAGTATTTTCAGGAAATTATCTGTTGCAAAAACTCAGGTACCTACTCTTTAAGCACCTCAGAAAGGTGATGAAGAAACCAATCAGGAAAAAAGAGACACACTAGAATTGCAGAGGGCAAACTGTGATTGAACTAGACATTTAAACCAGATCTTCTTAATTACAAGCATTTGTATTGGGGAAGAAAATAGTCACAAAACCAGAACTACATAGGAGCAATGTGCCAGGTGATACAGCTATACACTGGAAGGCAATCCCCGATGTTGGTAAAAGATATTGCTGAATTATCCTTTCAGGGTATTCTGAGACAAGGATATTTTGAGACAAGAATGTCATGAGCACAGAAAGGGAAAACTCTCATCCCTGCTGGAGGATCCTGCACACTATAACGTTCTAGCTTGACCTGTGGTAACAGATACACCAAACAGTATTTTTTCAGAGATAATATATTTTTCTCATGAGTCTGAAGTGATTTAGGAGCCTAAGTCCTCATATGAGAAGTCCTAATCACCTTAAGACTTCACAAAGTCTATGAAATGGAGGGAGAAAGAGAGATGTGTCAAGAATGCCTTGACTCTCCAGTCATGTTAGACTCCTGTGTTTAGCAAAGTATGATAAACATGTTCATTATTTCCCATTGTTCAAGAGCAGAAGTATAGTGAAAAAATGAAAAAATATTTGAAAACTTAAGACATATGATGGATGGCTCAAGGATGTCACACAAAATATTGAAGAGCAGAAGTATAGTGAAAAAATGAAAAAAATATTTTAACACTTAGGACATATGATGGATGGCTCAAGGATGTCATACAAAATATTGCATGTGGGAAGTAAAACTAAGGATAGGCAATTCATGCATGATCTATATGCTAAAATGTAGTCTCATAAATATTTGTCCAAAACTTTTGAATAACGAACACATTTGAAAAATGAATGATTCACTTCAAGACAGTTTCCACCTGCAAAAACACAGCTAAAGTCAAGAAAACGTTCACTGCAATTCATGTGACTAATTCCAGTAAAGAGTAATGTCTGTTCCTTCTCTGTCTTGCACAGGTTAGAATTTGCTGGAAAAAATTACATTTCCTTTGGAGCCTTTAATTTCTACAACAAATTATACTTTATACTATGTTTCTCTCTTCCAGTCAAAACTGGTCTGCTTGTCTCTGAAACCTCCCAACGTGCATCAAATTCACAGTTACTACACACGGGTTTTCATATCGCTGAGTTCAAAACCTCATCCAGCTCTCAATTGTGCCACTTCTGATTTTTCAGCAATATTTTGCTAATTACTTTTAGGCTAATTAATGCTGTGTATTGGCCTCTCTCTGCGTGCCCTGGAGCCATTTGTTATGCTGTTTTAGTACAGAGAGTGTTTTGCTACTCATTTGGTTTCCTACCTGGCACCATGACGGATGCTGGGAGAAAGGCTTGAGCCTCTGGTGTTTCCCTGCAGGGTTTGAATCCCTACTGCAAACTTTAGGCTGCAGCCCAGTTTGAATTTAGAAAAACATGCTGAATCATTGGCAGGTTTGGTGCAGCCTGTTTCTGTCACACAGTAAGGGACTGTTTTTGTTGAATCTTGAAAGAAAAACTTTCCTGTTCCCAGTGGCTTGCTACAGGATACTGAGTGCTCATGTCAGGATGATCATTTTTCAACACTTTCAAACTGTAAATTATATCTGAAAATATAGAATGCAATTAAAGTGAATATTGCAGAGTCTCTTCCTGCTGCTAGTCACTGTTTCTGGCAATTGTCATCATTTGTGACATAAGAAACAGCATGGGAGCCCAATGTCAGAGGTTGCATATCAGCTTCCATCCTGTCAGAAGAAATTTAATATTTAAAGATGCAGTCAGAATACTGATCCTGGAATAACACCACTGCAATGCAATGAAGCATCAGACCCTTAATATTTAATCTAACGTTCAACATTTAAATACAAAGTCTCTTCTTCTCACAGGATCAGAACAGATAGTCTCTAGCTCTGCAATCTTATACAGTTGGAATTTCAGACGTCACTCAGATATCACTTTTTTCGTTTTTCACTAATCTGAATATCAGACTCGGCAGACATCAGTAATCAGCTCAAATTGGGCTCCTGGGCTAGACATGGGAGATGACAAAGTAAGGCAAATCTCCTGCCACCCTCATAAAAGCAGCACAGTGCACCCACATGTTGGGGTGCTCTTGGATAAAGGAGGAAAAAGACCAGCAGGAGATGGGCAACAGTAATGGATACGCCAGGAGTGACTCGTGGACTGCACACGTGGGATCCTTTGGGTAGTGACCCGTAGGATGCACACATGGGATCCTTTGGGTCAGCCTGGCACTGACAGTGCTGTCTTTTGCCTCAAGAATTACTCTCACTTCTGCACATGCTCACTTATACTGTTCCGCCACACATCAACTGTAGCTAAAAATATCTTTTATTCTGAAATACAATTGATAAGTGGTGAAAATGAGTCCCAGTGTACACTAGTGTGTAGAAGGATCAGGCAAACCCACCAACACAACCTCAGGTCCTAGGCATAGACTTCCATTTAACAGTTACAGGAGGAAACATCTTATGGAGACTGTACATGTTCCCTGTCTCTTCACTTGTCATAACTTTCTGAGCATGATGGAGGAGCTGTCTCATTAAGTATGGCCTCACCTCTGGAGCACATTCCTTTGATCAGTCCACAAGAGCTTGGGTCTGGCAGCCAACAGAGCAGAGGTCACTCCTCTGCTTTCACTCCAGCCTAATATTTTGTGTGCTGCTTGTTGTTACGTATCTAGGCACAGCAACACAACCCTGCTCCCACTCATTGATAATACCTTCCGTTACTCCCAGTCTCCACACATTTAACCTTAGTCACTAGTTACAGAGACAAAACCAAGACTCTAGAATAGTAAATAGTACTACGTATCTCCTCTGAATTTCAGCAAACTTATTCCATAACGTGAGAAACATACAGTAAAAACCAACAGACCAACTTCAAATTGCAATCTACATACATCTGAAATCTTGACATACCACAGCATTAAGTTCCACAGAGTCTGTTACTGGTTTAAATAGCACACATCAGTAGATTTAGGTCTCACTGCCAGTGGATAGTTAAGACTAGTTTAAATCTAACACTTGCTACATCATTCCTGTATGCATTTCTAGCTTGTTTTTGAACAATTGCAGATTTGGAGCCTCATTTCTTACACTTGGGAGTTTCCTGCTCAGCCCATAGCTCGTAATACTAATGGTATTTTTTTCCCCTAATTACATTGCCTGAAGTTTTCTTTTCCTTTAGGTCATATATTTATTGTTTCCTGTCCAAAATGAATTATAATTCATCATAGCTACTGGCATTTTTGTTTAGCAGTTGGCTTGAGCTTTTTTTTTTTTCCTTTTCTGTTGGACAAGCTGCAGGAACAGTTGTCTTTGAATCATATTTATTAAAATTGTATAATGGCAGTAATTTGCATTCCTGTTATGTCTACCATTGGCCTGATCCAGCAACGGACCCTCTAGGAACTGGTGAATTCTTTAAACTCTCCCCGAGGTAATGTGGATTTGCAGACACCCTTTGCCTGACACAAAAGAAGTCAAGGATCTGGCAAAACCAATCATTTTCTCTCCACCAAAAAGCCATAAGAAAACATCTGCTTAATTCATTCTAACTAATGCAAAGGGGAATGCTGTAGGCTGTCATTTGTAATTTGGTTTCTTTTCCAATATATGCAAAAATGTCAGCCTAACAGAAGATGTGTCATAGACATGCTGACAGTATTTGCTGTTTATCATGGTATAGGTTAACAGAGCTGAAAAGCCTAACAATAACAAAATCTCAAAGGCCACATTTCTAGCACAATAATCCAATTAGACTACTTACACCTTATCAGCATAGGTTCCAAACATTGCAAATGGAAGACGAGGTTCAGAATATACTTGCACTCAGTTTAGGACAATGCACCTTGTTTAAGACATAATATATCTTCACTGCTCCTTTACCACCAACACTGGCCAAATTCTTGCAGTACGTGATGAACAATGTTGGCTCAAAGCAGTTGCTCTCCTCACAGCTCTATAATGCTTATAGCAGAGGATGCTAGTTTAAATTTAAATACTTGGGTCAAATGTTCATGCTAATTGAATTTTAAATTGCCAGAATAGGCATGCTAAGGTGATTGAGAGTTTTCGGAAGTGCTGTACCTTCCACCTGAGCTGTTCCAGTGGAGGCACCTTGCCCACATGAGAGAAGAATCTGGCCGCAGAGCCTCACCTTAAAGAGCTGGGGGTCAGCAGCACCATGTACATAATGCACACCACTGGGGTCCCATTCCTGCCCACCAGTTTGTGACTGCAACCTCAGCGCCTGCAACATCAGCAGATACATTCTGCATGTCTTAGAAAAAGAGCCATGAAACCTTGTACTTCCTCTTTCTTTCCTCTTTATACCATCCATTTATCTCTTTCCTTTCGTGAATCCATGATTTTTCCCTCTGATTTTCTAATGCTATGCATTCAAATGTGTTCTAGCTATTTACAGGCTATTCTGCCCAACAAGGAAACAAAGGAACAAAAGCTTAACAACTGTAATCTATTCACCTGGCCAAGACGCAGAAGAATTAAAGACCTAGAAAACAGATGATACAATCAATCGCTCTGTTCTTTTGTGAAACTTTAAAATGGAATTTGGTGATCCATAGCATAAAACCAGAATCGTCACATTTTCCATAAAGATGTTTTTGTGAAGGATGATTTAATTAGATACCTTTGAATCTTTTTTTCAATGATCTACCTTTGGAATCATAAGTTTAAAATGAATTCTGCTTCTTAATAAAACTGGAAAAGTGAGAGGTTTAAGAGATACAAATACAAACAAATATTTCATTTCTTAATTTGCTTTCCCATCTACCTTTGGAATCATAAGTTTAAAATGAACTCTGCTTCTTAATAAAACTGGAAAAGTAAGAGGTTTAAGAGATACATATACAAACAAATATTTCATTTCTTAGTTTGCTTTCCCAAGACACATTTATTCTGAGCAAGCTGTTAGAGGGGTAAAACTTCCCTACAATTATTCATTGAACCATCACTTGGTTCTTTCTTTGGTACCTGCTTCTTAATAAAACTGGAAAAGTGAGAGGTTTAAGAGATACAAATACAAACAAATATTTCATTTCTTAATTTGCTTTCCCAAAGCTGTTAGAGGGGTAAAACTTCCCTACAATTATTCATTGAACCATCACTTGGGTTTCAGAGGAAAGATAATATGGTAGCATTTATGGTAGCAAGAGCTAAAGTGTTGAAACTGTAGTAGAGAAAAAGTTTAAAATTCATACCCTAGGAAAACTTTGTTATAAATAAACAATAAAAATCCAGAGTGGGATAAAATAGCATTATTGAAGGAAATACCAATAAAGTATAACTTATTGAAAATGCACAGCTGTTGTTGGAAACTCATAGTATGTTGAAAGTTAATGACTGAAAGCAGAATAATTTATATATTAATAAGGATTAATTAATAATAATTCATAATTAGTTGACATAAAAATTCTAAATGTATAAATTAAATAAAGCAAATAAATAATAGATGAGAAAATAAATGATTATAAATTAATCAATTCATTAATAAGTAGTTTAAAACAACAAGCACCTAAGTAATGAAGTTCAGTATGTTTTGACTTTAACAAGCATTAAAAACTGCATTTGACTTTCATACCCATTACTTCAGAAATACAGTGAAATTCTAAGCACAACTGATGGATTCTTTAAACTTCTTTATGTTAGGAGTGGCCCCTAAAGCAAGCTGCAGTGTGGTGGTAAGATTAATTTTGTGGACAGATGCACGACAGCATGACTTTCTGTGGTTTACAGTAAGCCAACAATACCAAAGTTATCAAGATTAATGCAGGGACCTAACAGCTATTTGTCCAAGCCCTTTTGTGACATCTAAAAAAGCTTAATAAGCTGGATTTTTAAAAGAGAAACTACAGTTGTTACAACGGAGTAAAAATAATCTATTAGCATCTTGCTTCAGTTTCTCCCTCAAATTTGGCATCTAATTACATGCTAAAGGGAAATCTTAATTTTAAAGAATAATGGGCATTGCATCATTCATATTTACAAGTGTTTATTCCAAGAATACTCATTCAAGATGAGCTATTTATTTCTTCCTTTCTTCAGGGACGTGCATTCCCCAAATAATACTGAATTTGCCTATTGATGGAAAACTGGTAGAAGCTTCTTACGTTGGTGTTATGAACGACCTTTTATCCCCAGAGTGAAAACAAAAAGGGAGGCAAGTTGCATCACATTTGCCACAGAGTGAGTGAGAAGAGGGGAGAAAATTTGACAAACTACCTCAGTGTAGCAGCTCCATGATAACTTACTGGAAATATCCTTCCCCTGTTGCAAATCTGTGGTGATTTGAGGTTGCTTACCTGGAACTGATTAAATCTATTATTACTGTTGTAAATAATATTCATCTGCCACACTAATGCTTCTGCTCCTCCCCAAAAAAAGGGATAAAATGTCATTAAAATAAGTCATCTGCTGTGGTTATATTACAATGCATACAAGGAATTGGTTTGATTTATTTTAGTGAGGTGACTGGGGACACAACTCTTTGGCAATTATAAAAAAGAAACCAGAAAATATTTGTGTTCTTTAAAGAGCAAAATGTTGAAGTACCAGTCTCAAATAAAATCAGTAAGTCATAAGCTTCCATCCTGTCATTTGTCTGGTTGGTGTTTTAAAATATGCACTTTAAATTCAGAGAGGTCATCTGAAGAACTAACTGAAATACTGTCATTGCAACAGACTAAAAGCACTTAAGAAAAAAAAATAATTAAAAAACATTCCCACACTCTAAAACCCTGACCTAATGCTACACAGCATTGTATTAGGTCCAGAATCCTCTTGGTGTGAGCTAACTACCATACATGTACCTTCATATTAATAAATTAATTAGGTCCTTCAGAACCAAAAGTTACTTGCTATGTCGTGCAGTTGGTTTTATCCTCTGGTGCTGCTTCTGTATTGAATTACTTCACTAAGACAAACCAGCAAGTCTTAGCACTGAAAGCATCACTGGACAAATGAACAATCTCCAATGAAAAAAAATATAAGAAAAGGAAAAGAAAACCTTCACATTTAGAATCCTAACTGCTGAAAAGAAACCTTCCCACTTAAGCAAGTGCAGTGACTGTAGTGACTCAAAACAACAGTGACACTGAACCATGACAGAGTACTATCATATTACAGCAATTTTCTCAAATCTAGGGTAAAGATTAAAAAAACAAAGAAAAGATCTGTTCTATGAGAAACACCAAAAACTAGAAGAAAATAGTCTTGGGCCATAAGATAGAAGTGATGGCAAAAGACACTACTTCTATTAGTTTGTGGATGAAAAATTCAGTTTGAGATTTAAGCCACATTTTAGAAGCTTCACTTTGCTCCCTTTTCAGCACAGAAAAGGTAAGTATGACCATCAGATAAGATATACCATATCCTGGAAACCAACTAGAAATATAAGAGGCTGTTCGGTGAAAAAATAATTTTGCATAAATAATTATTTTATACTTGCTAAAATCATAATTGTAAACTTTCATAAAATGAACCATAAGGTAGGGCTTTGTTTTTTAGAAAATAATAAAAAGGATATTTTTGAAAAAGAAGTTGAATAATAATTAAAGGAAGTTCTTTAGCTTCAGTACTTATATTTTCAATTACTGCTAACAGATTGAAAAATAAATTCTTCATAATTAAACTATAGCTATTAGAGAAATGCAATGACTTCATTAAAAAAGGAACTCTTTTTGATTGACTTGCCACATTCATAAACAGCTCTCTGATTTTTTTTAATTGTGCTGTTCACCATTACTCAATCGCAGAAAATAGTCACAGCCTGTTTAATTCACAGGATATTGACTAGTCATTAATATCTCCACAATATCCATTAATATCTCTTTTTGTAGCTAATCATAAAAAGATGTCAATATGATGTTTAAATCAGGTAGCGAATAAGACCAGTAAATGCTAGTCAAGAGGAATGTTATTTTAAAATATTTGGTGATCTGAAAAGCAAACTTCATGGGTTTGTACTTTTTTAGATGTTTGATGCAATTTGTTCACCACAAAGTTACATGAAAAATATTTTCCTGTTGACAGCCAAAATTACCAACCATTTTACATCAAACATACAGAAGACACAGGAGTCTAACAGAAGGTGTAGAGGTGAGCCCGATTTCTACTATTTCAAAACTATGAGTGCTTGGAAAGCAAAGAATTTAGAATTTGTTTTTCACTCTAATGCTTGTATGTTTAAATATTGTATGTATACATGAAGTTGCTAAAGCTTCCTGCATTGCCAAAAGCTCGTTTTCTCCTTAGTAACGATGTTAATCTAGTCTTAAGCTTGTAAACACAGCAAATAAACTCTGAAGGGAATGCAGACAGATTCCCCATTACAGATCATGTCAGTCCCAAAGTATTTCAAAAAGCCAAAGTAAACAAATGGACACAATGAAAAAAAAAGTAGATTAATCCTAACCACTTATTTCCAGATCTCAATTTAATAAGTATGTTCGACGATGGATACAAAAGGTTGCATTTTCATACTGTCACATCAAGAGAACAAAAGCCAGTATGTGAGACAATCCGTATATATTTCCTGCCTTGTACTAATTTGTTGGTTTTTTGCATTGCTAAGTAGAGAATTCCATTTAGTAGTACAAGGAAAATATTCTCATGTCTCACATTTCATCAAAATCTCATTTTCTTCCCCTTTTTGCCCCTGCCGTCCCACTTCTACCCAGCCATCTCACTCCACATATCAACTGAATTCAAATTGTTTACAGAAGAAAGTAATCTGGTTCTGTACTAAATTATGACGCTCATTCAATTGTTTTCTTTCTGGACTAAATTAGGGAGTGCATATTATCAGTGCTCACAAAAGCCCTCTCTTATGCCTCCTTGAAGTCCTATTCTCTTACACTATATCCATGATTGTACTACTTTGTCCTCCTCCAGGGTAAATGGTAGTATGATAAAAACAATCTTCTGGCATTTTCATACTATCACATCAAGAGAACAAAAGCCAGTATGTGAGACAATCCGTATATATTTCCTGCCTTGTACTAATTTGTTGGTTTTTTGCATTGCTAAGTAGAGAATTCCATTTAGTAGTACAAGGAAAATATTCTCATGTCTCACATTTCATCAAAATCTCATTTTCTTCCCCTTTTTGCCCCTGCCGTCCCACTTCTACCCAGCCATCTCACTCCACATATCAACTGAATTCAAATTGTTTACAGAAGAAAGTAATCTGGTTCTGTACTAAATTATGACGCTCACTCAATTGTTTTCTTTCTGGACTAAATTAGGAAGTGCTCACAATTATCAGTGCTCACAAAAGCCCTCCCTTACGCCTCCTTGAAGTCCTATTCTCTTACACTATATCCATGATTGTACTACTTTGTCCTCCTCCAGGGTAAATGGTAGTATGATAAAAACAATCTCATCTTCTGTCTCTGATGAAGAAAAATCATGACATGTATCATTCATGGATGAGAAACTCCCTCAGTGGACCGACCTGCCTCCATCTGCTTGAAATTAGAGAGCAGCCTATGTCATATCCTATGTGTTCAAAATGATCCCACTTCCACCTCAGTGTCTGAGATGTCAAAATGAATAGCCCAAATATTTGGCCTTCCAGAGACATTTCCCCCATTTGAGAGACAGTGTGCATGCCAACTTGTGCTTGTGTACACATATGCACACACACGTGCAGGCACCAGAACCAGCATTTTGGCACACACACCTAGCACAGGGCTGTGCTGTTCCACAGCCAAACACTAACCTGCATTTTCCAGTCAATGCCTATTCCCAGAAATTCTTTTAAAGAGGTTGCTCTACAGAAGCCCTATAAAAATGTGTTTAGGCTCTGAATGGAGGTAGGGATTTCCAGTGAGTCCAGAAGATGGGAGAACTCTATTATCTACAGGTGAAACTGCTCTACACAAAGAGCAGGCTCACTGCTAAACATTCTCCTATAAATACTACTTTCTAAACCAAAATCCACATAATTTCAAACCCTGCCATTGTAGACAAAAGTTATATTGTCCTTAAAAACAGCTAATAAGTAATTTTTTTTTCATGGCACTTTTTTTCCCCAGCTGTTTGTGAAAATAAAATATGAGTGATTCAAGCCATAACACTTACAGGCACCAATGGCTTAATTATTTAACAGTTCCTGGACTGCTGATATTTCCAGCCTGTGGACTTAGTTACAAGCTCAGACCTAGGGAATTGTGTTACTGAAAAGAGATTATTAAATAATGAAATACAGGCTTTGAAAAGCCTCTGAGATGTTTACCTTTAGGAATAAGACCAGCATTAAGAGATTTCTAATAAAATATTGAATGAATTAAGGGACTTCCTTTTTCTGTATGCGGAGGTTACATTTAAATCCCCTCACTGCATAGCAGCCTTAGGCAACACAACCTGACTTGACATTCTGTTGCCTTGAAAAGGATGAAGAAGTCAGGTTTTTCTACATGAAAGGCAGACAGGACTCTTCCTTCTACTCTTTACTTGTTCTCTAGTCTCCCTAGTTGAGTAGGGCTGTAGCGATTGAACTAAAAGGCCTAGAAAGACTTTGCCTGACTTTCATTGGATTTTAAGTGTATGTATGTTTATTTTCTGGCATTGAAGCTATAGGAAAGCTAACTTTTGTTTGTGGAGCTCGTAACTGAAGCAGCCTTAAGCCACATCGAGCCACACAAGTCTTTGTCAGGACAAGGGGTTCTGGCCATCAGCGAGCACAAAAAGAGATTAAAGCCCTGCAGGGTCGTTTGGGGGACCCCTTCCACGTCAGACAACATTGGTGAAAGTCAAGAAAAACAGGTTGTTACTCTGAGTCTCTAAAAGCTCTCTTTGAGAACTAAATAAAAATAATTACAGGAACATATTTGCAAAATTCCTCTTATTTTCTCTCTTCCATCTTCAAAAACCCTTTCAATAATAAGAAACACTACAGCCTAGGCTTTGCAAAATTTTGCCTGGAACCTGACTCTGTGATTAATTAGCAGCACTGCTAATGTCACTGATTCTTTCACCATAGCCACATCAAGTATCAGAGTTATAGGTATGCATCTCCTAGCATCTTGGCTTCAACTAAGCATCCAGTTCTCTCCCTGAACCACTCTCTTGTCAAATACTGGCAGCCAGCTCCTGTCACTGCCCCTTTTCCTGACACACAAAGAAAATATTTGGCTGGTATAGCTGTGTGATAAGACATAAAAGGTTGCATGCACGCTCCCAGGTGCAGGCTGTCAAGCATCAACTCTGCTTTCCCCGCCTCCCCAAAATCTCCCAAAGAGTGAGCTATGTTTGGCTGGGAAGCCCGGTAACTGCCTTAATGACAATGACTGTGACAGCAATAGGTGACATTGCTGGAATTTTTTGTTACTGACACAAAATATGACTTTGTCTCACGATAACGCCAACTATTGTGATATTCACAAACACATTAAGGTTTAAGTATCTGCAGGTAGCTATGGGGCTTTTCCTTCTCTTCACAAGCCTCCTGCTTGAGAGAATTCAATCTTACTGGGAAGGGCTGCAAAGGGGTCTGTGACCTCTCCAGCAGGACTTGACTGTGGAGGTTACATGAAGCATCACTGGGACACAGAGACCCACTCTTTTTCATCTCCTCCCATACTGTCAGGTCCTACACCTCAGCAGAGGCTCATTGTTCACTCTTTGCTTGGGACCTGCTTACTTCAGACAAAATATTCTAGCATTTTACTGGGCAGTGGTGAGCTGATGTTTGAGTCTGAAGGAAGTAGGAATACAGCCTTCCTCCTGCCTATTCCTCTCCCAGGCTGGTGTGGAAAGGCCTGGCCTGCTTCCAGAGGAGAAGAGAGACAGAGAAGCAGGAAATGGCCTGCTTCCAGAGGAGAAGAGAGACAGAAGCAGGAAACTGCAGAATCATAGAATGGCTCAGGTTGGAAGGTACCTTATAAAGATCATCAAGTTCAAACCCCTCTGTCATGGGCAGTACCTTATAAAGATCATCAAATTCCAACCCCTCTGTCATAGGCAGAGACATCCCACCAGACCAGGTTTCTCAAAGCCCCATCCAGCCTGGCCATGAACACTGCCAGGGGCGGAGCATCCACAGCTTTTCTGGGCATTATTTCCAAAAATAATTGTACAATATAATTCTACCACTTCTTCTTACTCTGTGTGCAATTGTACTTAACCCCAAGCATTGGTAGAAGTCCATCCAGCCTGGCCTTGAACACTGCTAGGGGCGGAGCATCCACAGCTTCTTGGGGCATTATTTCAAAAAATAATTGTACAATATAATTCTACCACTTCTTCTTACTCTGTGTGCAATTGTACTTAACCCCAAGCATTGGTAGAAGTCTCCTTCACAAACAAACAAAACCAAAAAACAAACAGAAAACCTCCCAAAACCCAACAAATTTTTACTTTCTGTTCCACAAGGCTGAAATGGCTGATCTATAGATAAAAAAAGAAGGAAACACTTGCCTGCTGACTGGTGTATTACAGTGCGTAAGCTGGAATAGCCAACCCAAAAGATAAGAAAAAAATCCTTGAATTCTGCTGGAAAAAGAATTCACCTAAATCTTTAGTCTTTGATTTCACCAGACACCATGTGTGACAGCCTTACAAACACAAAAACTTAAGAAACACCCTACTGGAGTTGATCTAGCTAAGTATTCTGTCTCTACTTCCAGAGCTGTACTGGGGCCTTTGATTTCACCAGACACCATGTGTGACAGCCTTACAAACACAAAAACTTAAGAAACACCCTACTGGAGTTGATCTAGCTAAGTATTCTGTCTCTACTTCCAGAGCTGTACTGGGGTTGTTACAGTATCCTCCTGCCTAATCCCTTCAGTGCCTATTTAGGGATGACTAATCCATGGTTTTGTCTAATTTTTTGATCTGTTGACATCGTCCACTTCCACCATCTCCTGTGGCAGCACATACCAGAAGTTAACTATGCAGTGTGCAAAGTAATGAAACTAGTAGAGGATTGATTTAAAACCAAATAAATTATGAACCCCCTAGTTCTGTTAATACAGGGTTTGGTGAATAATGGACTGCAGTTGATCTATCTTCTTCATAGCTTTGTAAAAATCAGTTCCACCTCTCTCAGCCTTCTCTTCCCCATACTTGAGAGTCCCAGATATTTCAGTCTCTCCTTGTTATGCTGCTGTCCCAACCTCTTGACCATTTGAGTTCCTTTCTCTGTATCTCCTTTAACTCCAGTCTGGCCTTTTAGAGGTGGGGAGACAATTGTCACATACAGTACTTAAGATGTAGGCAAAGCCAAATTTTTATATAGCAGCAAAGCAGTTTCCTCTGTCTTTTTCTTGGTATTATTTCTGACAATGCCCAACATCATCTTATTTGGAGGGACTGATTGTTATAACTATATAACTCACATCTTGTCTTTTAATTTTCAGATATTTTAATTGCATTAAGAAATAAATACCCTATTAAACTGCAGCACTAGTTGTTCTTGTTCAAGGACATAGAACAGGCATGACCCGTGTGGTTTTGATTTAAGGCCTGATGCAGAAGTTTCCACAGTAAGGATCCAGGTGCAGAATTTTGACCTGGCCTGAATCTTCTGCACAGACAAAAAGATAAGACTTTTGAATAATTTCTAGCACAGGACACGAAGAGTTTAAATACAGCTTAAAACAGTTTTACGCACTAAATCAGGACTCAATACCTCTCTCCCTTGTGATGACTTATCTGTCATGGCCCAGACATTCTTTGAGCCTGTTTACAGGCTGCAACTCCCCTTGTTCCTAATGAGGCCAAACTGAATGTGACACTGACTGAAGAGTAACTTCTGGCTTACCCAGAAGAAAGCATTATTTGTTCTTTCCTTGAAAGTTCTATAGCACATGGAGAAAAAGCTAAAACAAAGAGCTCCATGCATGTGTTTTCCCTTAACCATACCTCAGCTTTGCCTAGCATGGGGTGGGTAATTCCCCTCATCCTAGCCCATCCTCATCTGCAATAGGGGATCATATCAAAAGGCCTGGATTCTTCACTATGATTAAAAGACAGATAAGTAGGAAAAGCTCAAGAGAATCACTGCATAAGGAGATATCTCTGTCTCATACTAACACAAAGGAAAGCCAAAAAGACAGTAAGGAAAAAAAAGATAAATCAGACCCATTAGGGTCTAGATATACATCCAACAAAACTTTGAAATCCAAGACTTGTCATACGAGTCAACTTTCATTTTTATGGACAACTTGGTCACGTCTTTTTCTGAATCCCCAATCCTCTTTTGTTTTCCCTGTAAGAAGTCATTCCCAATACTTGTTCCTGTACAGTTGCTACTCCCCCGACATCCTCCCTGTCAGAGTTTGTCTCTGTACTCGTCACCTCAGCTGGGATGTAGATTGTTTGGCATGGGATGTGTAACTTACACAAGGGTCATTAATTCTTGATACATCTGCAAAGCTCTTGATCTTAGTCTTATGTCTTTTAAGCAGACTTTTAAAAAGGGAAAGAGAAAAGCAGGTTGCAACACCAATTCATCTTTTTGTCTGCCAGCAACAAAGGAACCAATTGGCAAAAAATTCTGTCCCACCTCTGCATGCCTGCAAACGAAGGAGAGAGTAGAGAAACTTCCTAATTCTTTTTCCAAGGGCTAAAAAAGTTGCAATTTTTAATGCTGCAGAGTGCTAAGGCTACTTACAGTCCAGTTCAACTTCTTATTCAACAGTTTCCAAAAAAGAAAGTCCTTTCTTAATCTTAGACAACATTAAGACACCTATGTACTATTTCTCTGGAAAAGTAGTGACGTCATGGATAGCTCTTTTAGATTATTTGTGCAATTACTGTTTTGCAGATACATTCTTTGCTGCACTGTCACAAAGTAAGCCAGTCTTCAAAGAGTAGATTGACATAGGTTGATTTTCCTTGCAGCTTATACAGACAGTCCCAGAAGTAAAGGTTTTGCTGAAGCTTGGTTTAAATCAAACTAAAAGGTAACTGTTAACCCTTCATAGCTATAAATGCAAGTAAAAAAGTCTTCTCATAGGTCAAATGCAATATAACTGTAATTGTTCAGGTTTTCTGAGGATCTAGTCCAATATCTTCCAGAAGCCCACAGGAAACATCTCAAATATAAACACACAGCATTTACTGTCACCAGAGCAGCATACTTCCATCTAACACAGATAGATGCAGAACTTAGAGTGCCACCAAAGAGCAATTAAAAAATTACTTGCACTTTCCCAGTACGTCAGATCATCAGTGATGAGGGGAACCCATGATGCATTTATCAGAGAGAAATCCACACAGTCATAAAAGAATCATAACAATCATAACAGAAATCTTACCAAAGAGATCTACAGAAAAGGCTCAGGATCTTTCCATTCATATGCTGTACCTGGGGAAAAAAAATAAAAAAATCTTTGATTTAGAAAATAATACATGTTCTTCTGAAGCCTTAGCTTGTTGTTAATAAAATATTATTTTTTTTATTTATAAGGCCATTTCAATTGCTCATGCACTATTTTTTTTCTTGGTCAGCTTTTTTCACCTAAAGGCATGATTTCTCTCTTTTCCTTTGTATGTGATTATGATGTCATAAATACCACTATGCCTTCTTGAATTAATTTAAAATACAAGAGGCACGGTTCCATACTTCACAGCATTTATCTCCAAGAACTGCATAAGCAGGAAGTGACCTGCAAGTATAATAAACAGATGGAGCACTTTTTTTTTTATTTTCTTTAATAATCTGGGCAGACAGTGTTCATATTTCAGAATCACAGTTATGTACAATGAACCTTTGAACAATGGTCCAGTGCATCCAGATATGTCTGGTAGTTGGGCCAAGACATTTCAGTGCTCTTCACCATTTATTTCAGGCTGTGATTGACTGGTTGGTAGAGATTTTTGTCAAATATTTTCGGAGTTGAGTCTTTATTAATATGGAATAAATTGTCTAGTGCAAACAGATGGTAACAGGAGAGATGAGAAAAACAACTCTCTTGATTTGCAGAGGAGGATCTTTCCTATCCTAGGGACTTTGGAGTGTGGCTCCATCTAGATTTCTAAGAAGCTCTAAGGAGCTCCAAGGAGATTGGAAACATGTTATTTAATATATGTGGCTTAAATATTCACCCTTTGCAGAATCACAGAATGGTTGAGGTTGGAAGGGAACTTTGGAGCTCATCTACTCCAACCCCCCTGCTCAGGCAGGGCCATCTTAGCCCCAGTTGCCTCGTACCACGTCCAGATAACTTTTGAGTATCTCCAAGGTGGGAGACTCCACAACTTTGCTGGGCAATAAGCACCAGTGCTCACTTGCCCTCACAGTACAAAAGTGTTTCCTGCTGTTCAGACAGCACCTCCTACATTTCAGTTTGTGCCCACTGCCTCTTGTCCTGGCATTAAGCACCACTGAAAAGAGTCTGGCTCCATCTCCTTTGCATCCTCCTTTCAGGTATTTATATACATTGATAAGTTGCCCCCTGAGCCTTCTCTTTTCTGAACTGACCATGAACTTCTCTCTCGGCCTTTCCTCCAATGACAGTCTCTCAGTCATCTTAGTGGACCTCCACTGGACTCTCCAGGAGCTCCATTCTTGTACTAGAGAATTGCATACAGCTGTCCAGGTGTGGCCTCACCGGTGTTGAGTACAGGGAGGCAGCAACACGCTCTTCCTAATGTAGCCCACCAAATACACATCAAATATGTAATCATGAGGAAATACAGGACACAACTTTCACAACAGAATTAGCAGTGTTTTGCTCTTTGCAACAAAAGTCTGAGCTTCAATTTTGCTGACAACCTAAGTCGCCTACATTTGATTAGAGCTGACACCAGATGCAGAGCCAGAGTGTGAAAGTGGTGATGGACAGATGGATATGGGGAACTATCTACACAAAGTCTACTTGGGGACCAAGCAGTTGCACAAATGGATGAGACACTTTTTCTACTGCAACATCAGGGAGAAATTGTCCCCTCCAGCATCCCCAAAGAGAAAAAGATGGTAGCACAGTGGGAAAGAATAGGAGTATCGAGGAAGTTAATACTCTATATTCCCTGAAGTGGGGTAGCTTTGGGCAGCTTTCTACTATGCAGAGAAATAAAGTTCTTTCCTGCTTAAGGTGAAATTTCCCCCTAAGCTACCCAGGGGCTGATATGGCACTGCACTGGCCTGAATCCAGACTATAAATAATTTGCCTTAGCCTACACCTTAAAACTTCATTAACTATGACCTTTCAAAATAAATTAAGCTTGACTCACTTTGAAACATCCACTTACTGTTGTCGTAATCATTTTCATAACATTATCATCTTAAAAAACATGAAGAGGTATCATGTTATTTAGAAAGCAGATATGAAAAAACTAATCAATCTTTTAAATGCATGAGAGATTTTTCTAACTTCTGACTGATTTTTAAACTGTCCTTATTTTCAAATATCACAGGGTTTTTATTCTGATCATTTTCTAGTAATTTTCTTTGGAAGTAGTAAATAAAAACTGTGGGTTTCTTAGTAGACATCTCTTTCATAAATAAACCTTGCTTCCCACTGTTTCTTGTGTTTGATTAGCTAGAAATAATTGCTCTCAGACTCTCATGGTCCGTTATGGCTTTCTGCTCCCAAGACCTCCCCTTGGCCTGACATACAAAGGGTAAGAAATTGGCTCTTACACTTGCTGACATGTGGCTGGTGAAATCTGCAGGGAAGTCGTGTAGTGGTGAAGAGCACATTAATCAAAGATAATAGCAAAATGCAACTGTCCCTCATTAGATGGATAACTGAACAATTCACCCTGATTTTCAAGCGGACTGGGTTCTCCTCCTTTTATCTTTTTTTTTTATTTTCTTTAATAATCTGGGCAGACAGTGTTCATATTTCAGAATCACAGTTATGTACAATGAACCTTTGAACAATGGTCCAGTGCATCCAGATATGTCTGGTAGTTGGGCCAAGACATTTCAGTGCTCTTCACCATTTATTTCAGGCTGTGATTGACTGGTTGGTAGAGATTTTTGTCAAATATTTTCGGAGTTGAGTCTTTATTAATATGGAATAAATTGTCTAGTGCAAACAGATGGTAACAGGAGAGATGAGAAAAACAACTCTCTTGATTTGCAGAGGAGGATCTTTCCTATCCTAGGGACTTTGGAGTGTGGCTCCATCTAGATTTCTAAGAAGCTCTAAGGAGCTCCAAGGAGATTGGAAACATGTTATTTAATATATGTGGCTTAAATATTCACCCTTTGCAGAATCACAGAATGGTTGAGGTTGGAAGGGAACTTTGGAGCTCATCTACTCCAACCCCCCTGCTCAGGCAGGGCCATCTTAGCCCCAGTTGCCTCGTACCATGTCCAGATAACTTTTGAGTATCTCCAAGGTGGGAGACTCCACAACTTTGCTGGGCAATAAGCACCAGTGCTCACTTGCCCTCACAGTACAAAAGTGTTTCCTGCTGTTCAGACAGCACCTCCTACATTTCAGTTTGTGCCCACTGCCTCTTGTCCTGGCATTAAGCACCACTGAAAAGAGTCTGGCTCCATCTCCTTTGCATCCTCCTTTCAGGTATTTATATACATTGATAAGTTGCCCCCTGAGCCTTCTCTTTTCTGAACTGACCATGAACTTCTCTCTCGGCCTTTCCTCCAATGACAGTCTCTCAGTCATCTTAGTGGACCTCCACTGGACTCTCCAGGAGCTCCATTCTTGTACTAGAGAATTGCACACAGCTGTCCAGGTGTGGCCTCACCGGTGTTGAGTACAGGGAGGCAGCAACACGCTCTTCCTAATGTAGCCCACCAAATACACATCAAATATGTAATCATGAGGAAATACAGGACACAACTTTCACAACAGAATTAGCAGTATTTTGCTCTTTGCAACAAAAGTCTGAGCTTCAATTTTGCTGACAACCTAAGTCGCCTACATTTGATTAGAGCTGACACCAGATGCAGAACCAGAGTGTGAAAGTGGTGATGGACAGATGGATATGGGGAACTATCTACACAAAGTCTACTCGGGGACCAAGCAGTTGCACAAATGGATGAGACACTTTTTCTACTGCAACATCAGGGAGCAATTGTCCCCTCCAGCATCCCCAAAGAGAAAAAGATGGTAGCACAGTGGGAAAGAATAGGAGTATCGAGGAAGTTAATACTCTATATTCCCTGAAGTGGGGTAGCTTTGGGCAGCTTTCTACTATGCAGAGAAATAAAGTTCTTTCCTGCTTAAGGTGAAATTTCCCCCTAAGCTACCCAGGGGCTGATATGGCACTGCACTGGCCTGAATCCAGACTATAAATAATTTGCCTTAGCCTACACCTTAAAACTTCATTAACTATGACCTTTCAAAATAAATTAAGCTTGACTCACTTTGAAACATCCACTTTCTGTTGTCGTAATCATTTTCATAACATTATCATCTTAAAAAACATGAAGAGGTATCATGTTATTTAGAAAGCAGATATGAAAAAACTAATCAATCTTTTAAATGCATGAGAGATTTTTCTTCCTTCTGACTGATTTTTAAACTGTCGTTATTTTCAAATATCACAGGGTTTTTATTTTGATCATTTTCTAGTAATTTTCTTTGGACGTAGTAAATAAAAACTGTAGGTTTCTTAGCAGACATCTCTTTCATAAATAAACCTTGCTTCCCACTGTTTCTTGTGTTTGATTAGCTAGAAATAATTGCTCTCAGACTCTCATGGTCCGTTATGGCTTTCTGCTCCCAAGACCTCCCCTTGGCCTGACATACAAAGGGTAAGAAATTGGCTCTTACACTTGCTGACATGTGGCTGGTGAAATCTGCAGGGAAGTCGATGACCTTTCAAAATAAATTAAGCTTGACTCACTTTGAAACATCCACTTACTGTTGTCGTAATCATTTTCATAACATTATCATCTTAAAAAACATGAAGAGGTATCATGTTATTTAGAAAGCAGATATGAAAAAACTAATCAATCTTTTAAATGCATGAGAGATTTTTCTAACTTCTGACTGATTTTTAAACTGTCCTTATTTTCAAATATCACAGGGTTTTTATTCTGATCATTTTCTAGTAATTTTCTTTGGAAGTAGTAAATAAAAACTGTGGGTTTCTTAGTAGACATCTCTTTCATAAATAAACCTTGCTTCCCACTGTTTCTTGTGTTTGATTAGCTAGAAATAATTGCTCTCAGACTCTCATGGTCCGTTATGGCTTTCTGCTCCCAAGACCTCCCCTTGGCCTGACATACAAAGGGTAAGAAATTGGCTCTTACACTTGCTGACATGTGGCTGGTGAAATCTGCAGGGAAGTCGTGTAGTGGTGAAGAGCACATTAATCAAAGATAATAGCAAAATGCAACTGTCCCTCATTAGATGGATAACTGAACAATTCACCCTGATTTTCAAGCGGACTGGGTTCTCCTCCTTTTATCAAAGACAATAAACAGACTTCATTATAAATATAAATGCAGAGCGCCAGGTTCCACAACACAAGTTTAAATCAGGAGAGAACGTGTTCAAGTCAATGCAACCAAGCTGGTATATTGGCATGAAAACTAATAGCAAATAATCTGTAGGCAATAAGCAAGAATTTTGACAACGCAGCCACGTTTTGTTCTCCAGAAACTGGCCTGATTTTTCAAGTAATGCAAGCAGGATTTTATATCAGATATACATACATTGCCAAAGTGTGATCAGAGTTTTTGAAACCATTCTAGAAATGTATCTATACACAATTCTACAGAAAGATCTTTCCATGAACATGTCTCTTTTCTCTTTCAACCCTCTTTTCTGTTTCCTGCAAGCACAAAGAAATCTTCATTTGCCTAGCTTAGAGACTTCACTTAATATCACAACTAAAACTTTCAAAAGCTACAAAGAAGTTTCCACAATGCATTTGAGATTAAATTACAACGCTGATTTTAGTCAGCTAGTCCTATGGGTTTTTTTCAGCTTCCATTTGATCCAAGTGCCTGATCTCAGAAGTGATCACTTCTGTTGTTCCAGTTGAACTATTTAGCATTGAACAAAGTCCAAGAAATGTAAAATACCACAGGAATATTAATTACCAGAGAATAAAACTTGAAATGCTTACATGAACTCACTGAAGTATTCCCCCAATTGAATAAACCTTTGCAACTTCTGTTTGAGTAGCCCAGCTGTCCCTGATTTTTTTAACCTCTGCAGAATTTGACTCCCAGAAGGCAAGAAGATGTGGAGAGAGAGAAGGGGCAAGATGTATATTTGCTATACCCATGCTATAAAAAAATTACACAATCTGCACTCTTTTTTTTTTTTCTCCATAGAAGCAAAACATTCATCTGGGAAGACAGTTCCCATAGAAATCAAACTCTGTTTGCATGACCATTTCTCCCTGAATATTCTGTCTAGAAGGAAGGCTGTGTGGGATCAGCTGGAAGATACCACACAAATTCACCAAACCAGATTAACTCTGCCTCTTTTACTTACTTTTCTTCAGCAGATTTTTCCCCTTTTGGGGGTCCGTGACATAAGGGATACAAAAACTTCATTCCTCAGTCTAGATCATTAGCAGCATTTAGCTACTTTGCTCTATTGTTTCTCTGACTGAGAACACAGGCCTTTAATTAGCACAAAGACAGATTTACATGATAGTCAATTGACAGAGGGCACAATCACAGCACTTCATATACTAGGATAAACCAGTAGAAATATTCAGAAACCACTAGGAAAAAAAAAGGATAAAGCCTACTTTTTTCTAACCATCAGTTTGACAGTTTTATTTTTTTACTACATACAGGTTTTAAATGCAACTACATTTGCAATTTGTTACGCTGTATTAGTAATATTATAAACCTGTATGAACTTTATTCCCAGACTGATGGACTTCAGTCCTATAATCCTGCCAAGAAAAACATTTCACATTCACTGCAGTAAACAAGAGCTCTACAAATGTAGAAGGAAGTCATTTACCAGATGTTACTATTTGTCTTACGAGTCTGTCTTTGACTTTTGCTTATTTTCTCTTGACCTTGTAGGCTTCTCCCATACACACTTGGCACAGAAAAACAAATGTGAAACCTTTGAAAGCCTGCTATTATCCAGCAAAAATGTTCCTTGAGTCCTAAAACATACATCTTTTTGGTGTGTCAAAAGAACTGCTCATATCATTTGACCACCACAAAAGGATCACTATATCATGTTCCTGAAACTGTGTTTCCTGAAACTATGAAACTATCATGTTTTCTGAAACTATGCCATATACCTTCATGCTTAACTTGCAGCTCTTGCAGGGTTCTGCAAGGTATTGAACAAATACACCAAATAGAATCCCAGCTAGGAAACGCAGTTGAATTCTCTCATTCAAAATCACAGAAAAGGATGATTAGATGATTTGCATTTACTTATGACAATATATTCTTGCTGTTATTAATGAAAGAGTCAACAATATGAGTAATTCAACAACTGCAATGAACGTAGGTATTCCCGTTTCAGACTTTAAAAACAACATTTTCCCTTTCCCTCCTAAATAAACAGGAGGCTGCTAGTGGTCATAAAGCTACACAGCATTTGAAATGCACGTGGCCACTTACTGATACATTTGTTCACCAACATACATGCACTCCACACATATTCCTGCTGTGTCAGCTGAACCTGAGGGGTCACGTGTGGATCACTGTTGCTAGATGTGTTTCACTGAACTAAGAACCTTCCTCTCACTCATCAGAGATGAGTTAGATGGAACTAACACGTGTTGCCACTGAAGCTATTGAACTTCAAGAACCACCAAGAAATTTCCAAAAAATTAAAAATTAGCATCCAGAGCTACAGTTTGAAAGCAGCTGTCATAAATAGAGGAAGAAAACACAGAACAAGTTGTGAAAAGCACTTTCTTCTACACCATAATTTCAGAGTGGCCTGGGCTCTGCTTTCACCAGCTGCATTTTAGCAGCTCCAGAAGAAGATGGGGGCTGTGCTGCTGTTTAAGCTGTAGGTGCAGAAGATGGGATTTAGTCATGTACTTTTAGCACTTTTTTTTCCTGTTATCACACCCCTTTCCTTTCTTCCAAATGCCTACTAAAAATGTTTAGTAGCATGGGAAAAGAGAGCCGAAACAGCAGAAAACATCCCAAGCCCCAGCAACAGTATTAGAAGGACAACATCTCTCTCCATCGTTGCTGTGAACAATGGGCAACTGGTCCAGCGGAAACAGCAGAAAACATCCCAAGCCCCAGCTCCTGTTGCTAACGTGCAACAGTATTAGAAGGATCATCATTCCTGTGAACAATGGGCAACTGGTCCAGCGTTGTGCTTGTGAGATGAATGGGAGGAAATGTTACACCAAATTTCTTGTTGCTAGCTGACAGTATAGAGGCACTGAGGAACAGCTTTGTCACACTCAAATTGAGTTGATAGTCCCAGCCCTTTGGTTTTGGCCAGTCCTAGCAAAAAAGTGGAACTAAAAAGCAAGCAAAAATCTGAGCCTCAGACTGAAATCAGCCCAGGCAACAAACAGGACACAGCTGTACTAAAGGAATAGCCTAATTCAGCAAAAATGCTCTGACCAGGACTGTAACCATGGGGCCAGTCACTGAACAAAGCAGCAGAGATCAAGATTCACATATATTGCATCCAAAAAGAACAGACCACCACCAGAAGCACAAACATCCTGATTGGGACAGTGAGTCAGCTGGGGCTGAGAATCACACCAAGGGGAATGTTAGTCTGTAGGCACTTGAGGCTGAGTATAACCACAACACACAGGATGTGTTTGATTCATAGTAGAGAACTCAGCATCCTCCTTCGCTCTAGTTGAGGTTTTGTTGCTTCTCAAACAATTGTGCACATTTCTATCTCAATGCACTATGTATGTCTGTGATGACTGCTTCTCCTCAGAGCTCAAGGAAAAGATCCAAGGCATCTGAACTTAAAATGGTCTGGCATAAAGAATTAAATGTCACATTCCCTAGGGTGATATTGGAAAGGAAACTAATATTACCAATTCAGGTAAGATGAAGAATGGAGATGTGACCATAAGCAAACGGTTTAGCTTCAATTCAACTGAATACAGGAATCAACATTAAGTCCTTGGATTTGATTTCATCTTTCACTGAAGCTCTTACACTATTGTTGGTTCACTCCAGAAATATTCTGTTAGGGCTAACAAGTATTTTGAAATTTTGCAACATTTTAATCACTTCAGTCCTCCTCAGTCTTCCTGACAGCCTGAACAACCATTTTATCTAAAATACAAATACTTAAAAAACTGGAAGGGAAGAATGTAAAATATATTACAGAACTAAATAACTGCTAGAGTTTATATTTAAAATATCTTCGGAAAAAAACCCACTCTTGTCCTTAATTAATAACTTTATTTAGGTTATAGCTGTTTTCACATAAATATATTGCTAATTCTAGAAAAATAACCAGAAAACCACATGGAAATTACCAAGATAATGGCAGTTGCTTGAGCTACGGCTAACAAAATCAGCATCCATTTTACACATGCACACACGCACACACACATACTTTTGTTACTCTTTAGGTCTTTAAAAATCTGTCTTCTGTCCTGTGCACCTTACTATTCAGAAATAAGTCATACATGTACATTTTAAAAGAGTATAGAGTTGTACACAGATAAGAGACAGACACTAATAGAGGAAAGAAAGAGGAAAATGAATAGTTATCATATGACTCCCAGAAACTACAAACAAACGAAAGCAAAACAAACTCACTGATAAAACAAATGTCAAGTCAGAGAATTTGGTGGGGTTTTTTTCCTGCAGTATCCTGGGAACAGATTTTAGAAATGTGCACATGAGTAACTTAAATGTATGTGTCACATGGATAGAAGTGTTAGCAAAATAATCCTTGGTTACTTTTCCTCTTGAACTGTCTCTTAGTCCTTGCACAGCATCTATACAACAAGCTTGCAAATAATAAGGTGCCTGTTGGGGCAAAAGTGGCAACAGACGCTTATGTCAGAAACAGACAGAAGTCATGTGTAGAAAGAGTGACAAATAAAGGTTTTAATTAGCATCTTGGAAAATCAGTTTAGAAAACTCGATGTTGAAGAATTTTAAATGAAGTCTTAAGTTGTTTTAGAAATATTATGATGGATGTAAATTCAAAAAAGAGCACAGCTGGGGAGAGAAGAAAAAGGCAATTAAAACAAAACTTCTGGAAGGAAGAATATATTTTGGGGTAATGTTTTGCTCCCTCTGTTCTCTCTCCAAAGCCATCAAAACCAGAAAGCTTACTTTTTGACTAACAACTTTAGAAAGATTAGACGAGTTAAGCATCAAGTTAGAAGAGAAATGAACATTAAACTTATGTAAAAATCAAAAGGATCATATAAGTATAGTAAAAATAAAAGGCCCTTTCATTTTAGTTTCACATCAGCTACTACTTGTCAATGCACTGTTTTTGACTGTAAGTTCTCCAACAAAAATACTGTCCCAGTATTTCATTCTTGTGTAACAAATAACAATAATAATCTGTTAAAATACAGTATCAGGAATATCTAATTGGTATTCTACAACAGCCATAGTTATCACTATCTCCTTTCCACTAATCTTCTGTAAATATTTGGTATGTATGGAAATAACCCATGATGGGTAAATCCTGAAAAGGTAGTTGTTTAACTTATTCTCTAAGTTTTGATGCTTATCAGAACATTTTCAAACTACTTGAAGGGGAAAGCCCAACTGTCTTCATATGAGATAGCTAAAATCTACATGACACACAACTGCACTTCTATAATAAGCTCTTGTATTGCTTCAGTAGTTGGAGTAGCTGCCACTATTCTTTCTGCATTGCATTTTCCTTATAATATATTTAAGCTCCAAAAGCATATATTCTGCAACACCTGAGCTTTGCTTAACCAAGGTCTCACCATTACCTTGCTTAACAGAAAGTCAATTTTAGGGTCTCTCTTCTACTCCTGCTCTGATTGAAAAGCTCTAGAACTGCAATAGAAGATTGAGTTCTTCTTGTATAATATATTGCATAAATTTTGTTTTTAAAAAGCAAGCAAACAAAAATACCCCAGTGGCTTGTAACCAAAACCAGCTGAATTTCCCCAGCAGATAAAGAACAAACAAACACCAGAAACACAAAGTGTGAAGTCCTTGTTGTTTCTGCCTAACAAATAGGCTTATGTTTTCCCCTGTCAAGTTGACTGCTGCTTTTGTGGAGTGTAGTTCAGGGAATTTCGGTCATATAGTGGCAAGTATCACAATTCACACATCAAGATGTGCCAAAAGACAGGATGGAAGAGGGGGACAGGGAGATAGAGGTCTGCCTATTAAAAAACAAAAACAAAAAACCACCCAAACAAAACAAAAACCAAAGGAGGAGAATTTTGCTTTGACACATTCATGGACAAACACTGAGATCCTCAGCAGTTCAGTTAACTCATTTGCTTAAAGGCAGCAATATTTTTTTAAAAGACTACAAGAAACAAGGGAAAACAGTAAGAATGAACACTGTGGCTTGGGCTAAGCAATAGGACATGGAGCAAATGTTCTGCAGACCACTCTGAAACAGACATCTTCTGAAGATGACTTTCCTCTTCTTTCTTCCAACAAAATCACAAGCAGAAAGCATGGTTATTCCATTTAAAAGTGGTTAGGAAGATAGCTATAGTGACATATACCTTTTTGTTTAATGCAGTTATGTGCGAGCAGGAAATGCTCCTGTGAATGAACTCCAACTCCTACTCATTCTTTTACCTACAGTCTTTGCTATTGAGAACTGCCCAATAAAGTGAATCAGAGACACAAGAACACAGACCCAAGAAAGTTGGGTAATTGTGTATTTGGACAGAAAGCAGCTTCAGGCCCTTTGGAGAGTAATAAAACAAGCTCAGCTTGGTGTGAATGCAGTCATTTTTATTTCAACAGCAGAACAATAAAAACAATATGGCACACATTTAAATAATACTAAATGACTAGAGGTTGCTGTCAAAATAGAGCTGTAAACACAAGTCCTAACTGAAAGGACACATTTCCAAGGAATCAGCTAGGATGTATACAACCACGTGGCCAGTGTGCTTCAAAAATTCATTGTGCTGTCCTATTCTTTCACCACATTTGGAACCGACCCCAAGTTTACCATGGAGCCCCCAGCCTCCACAACAGCTTTGTACAAACAGGTAGTGTGCAGGAAGAAATGACTTATGTGCTGGGTAGGAAGTGGCCACGACTTCCTGTGTTCCACAGCATTGACAAAATCAAAGCCATTGCTCGATGCTATACTATCACTCCATCAACCCTATTGCTGATCAGAGATACATAAAGTGAATATTTAGTTTGCTTATTATAGGAAAAATGGAGGATTCGTAATGAGGACAGTTGTAGATCTTGATTTCTCAGGACTGCTGAGTAATTTGGGTACCTGCAAACAGCATGTGGCTCTTTTGAACTCGTATGTTAAGTCATACATCTAAGAAGAAAACAAAAAGAAAGCTTAAATATACTAAACAAAACCTTGTCTTGAAAAACCATGATACTGGATAGGACTAGAAAGTTTAGAGGACAGTTAGCTAGCCATGAAGAATCTGTTGTACTGGTGGGACCAGAAAGGTCAAATGTAATTAATGGGTACCTATGCAAGGGAATTTAGAGCACCAATAGGAAACGGTCCAGATCTGGTGTTCAGACTCTAAGGAGGATCCTAATAACATGAAGACAGTTTTGAGAAGAGGAATAACTGTAACTGATGATCAGAAGAACTATGGGCAGTAATGTTAAATCCTAGGAGTGCAACCTGTCTAGCCTAACCAAAATCAGTTAAAGGGGCAACCTAGGTCATCCTGTGAGTACTGGCTAGGAATTATAAACATGATAGAAAGTGTTTCAACCTCAAAGTTGTAAAGAAATACTATGACTGGGATTCAAAACAGACCATCTCAAGCCAGAGATAAAGCATGTTTTATTTGGTTGGTTGTTTCTTAAGCACTTGGCTCCTGTTGGAATAACTTAATTATTTAAAAATAAAAAAAATAAAATCAAGCATAGATGGCTTTCTAAAAGACATTCCAATATAGAGTTAGTTTCTATTAACTTGAAGCACTCAGCAATGTGATAAGTATCAGAACTCAAGCAAACTCCTTATAAACACAAGACAGAGGAGCCTTAATCTCCTGGATCCTGGGGAAATTTTCCCTTCCAAAAAATGATCACTATCTTTTAGCAGACGTGGCCAGATCTCAGGATTGGCAGCTAGACTCCACTTCTGCATCAGACAAGGCAAACAGTAAACAGAAAATCCCTTCCCTTTCCCCATTGATTTCCGAAGTATGGAAAGCAATGGTTTCACTGAATATTTTCATAAGGTTAACCATAATGAACTTGCAATGGTTTGCATTTGTAGTTAAGTGGAGTTTGAAAAAAATTGTTTTAAATGATGTATCTGAAAATTCTCAGAGGAAGTCTGACTGTGCCCTTCTGCATAGCCCAGCAGATACAAAACTGACTTTTGGTACTGCTGCACTGCCGTTAAATTGCCCAGAGTGGTTCCTGCCAAAATTTCCCCCTTCTTCCAAAACTTAGGGGAATTTAAAGGACAGGATCAGACAACAGCTTAAACTGAGTTGGGAACAACATGGAACCAAAAAGACTGATTGGTACCTGGGGAACTATCCTTTTACAGGACAGTCTGTTCCACGCTGCAGGGCATCTCTGGCCAATGCAAAAGGCTTCTACCAACTCTTTCCTCTTTTTCCTCTGTACTTACATAAGTCCAAAGACAAACTGGCTACTATTTTAAAATAGGTTATTTCAGTGGGAAGTTTCAAAGTTTTATGTCCATAAATTCATTCTTTATGTAGTTTAAGAGAGGTAGGTATTCAAATTGAATGACGACACCACAAATACAAGTACACCAACATTCAAGTCAACGTTTCTATCCAACTTGCATTGTATTGGAGGAAAAAATGCTTTGGGGGAACAGGGGGAGAGGGGGTGTGTGTAATCTTATTTGTATCAAAACATGCTTATCAATCAGAGGCACAGATGGCTTTACTATTTAAAAAAAACAATCAAAGATTAAACAAGTGATAATAGTCTGCTAAGCACAACAGTTTTCTATTTGCTGCAGTGCCACTTCAGAAAATTATCTTCTCCAGGCTTAATGACAAACATGCACAGCAAAGGATAACAGCACTGATCTTAATTGTTCTTTTGCAGTTATAGAACTAGGTTTAGTTAAGTGAAGGTTAAGGAGAGGGTTGGAAGAATAACTGACCAAAGAGACAACACGGGCAGAAAGAGAACCTAGGGGAACGACTGGCAGGTAGATGGCATGGCCTAAGCAGCTGCTGTTGTGAAAGCCAGCCAAGGAAGGAGCTGGAGTTTGGCCAGAGCAACATGCTGCCGGGGTGTCACGGAATGGGGACTCTAAATTGGTGAACCTCAGGCTAAAGTCAAAAGAACTTGCTGAAAGTTGCATGGAAGGCTGCCTCTGTGTGAGCAAAGGGCTTTCAGTCTTCTGGAAGCAATGAAACTTTTTGATCTTTGAGATCAAATCAGACCATATTACTGAAGGGTCACTGAAGCAACTCATTAGAGCCATTGGGTCTACTTTTCTTGAGCAACAATTAAAGCTCATGTTTTGCAATCCGATGCTGACCATTTAAAATGAACTAAGTGGCAAAGACTTCAGAAAAATGGACAATACATAAAAATCCAACTATCTTATAGAAAAATCATTTTGTTTAGCTGGCTAATTTTCAGTCAGAACTTCCAGGGTTTCTCTGGATTTTCTTACAAAACATCCCCATTGTCTTTTACAAGAAGTTTTAATCACAATGACGTTGTGGAAAAATTATAGTTAAATATTATTTGTCTTAGAGGTGTGTAAGGTAATGAAAAACTATGAGGTCTCCACCTGCAGGACTATTTGCAGCAGATGTTCTCTTACCCTAAATTTAAAATTAAATGGCTTAGAACTGAATAAAGCATGTAATAGTTAAAAAGTTGGTTTTCCTACTGGGCACTTGGCCAAGCCCTAAGAAATCGGTCATGGGTTCCCACTAAAGCACAAACCATCTCCTGAGAATAGAGGTCTATCCATCATGAGCTCATATGAATTTTATATCCCTGTTCTCAGAAAAGCATTTTGCTTTCCTTGCTCATTGTCTATCCATTTACTGCATCAGAATAAAATCTCATTGTTTTATTTGCTAATAATTACAATATTGGATTGAAAAGAAAGCTTGTGTTTCAACTGAAATTTTTATGTAAGTTCCTTCCTGAAGTAGAGGAAGAAAAAGACAGAACAAAGAGCTACAGAAAAGTACCATGTACTGATGTTCATATAGTAAATAGAAGTCATCACTTGCTTAACATTAGCATCTGCTTAGCATTCCAAGTCAACAACCTCACCACAGTTGCTACCTGCCCTTTCTTCTAAAATGGATTCTAAACGATTGACTGTAAATACACGAGACCGATCAGGTTTGCTTTGAATAATTTGCTTTTTCCTTCAAATGAAACAAATTCATTTGAGCTACCTGGTATTGCTTTCTGAGCGGGATATGTTTGGGAAGCGACTCTGTTCTGCAAGTCAGTGAGGGCAACGTTTCCTAAGTGATAACTTCCTGGAATGTTTTAGCTGACAAACAACTTTAATGTATTTGAACTATGCTAAATGATGTATTAGTCTCCAGAAAAAGAAAAAAGTTTTCTGATAAGGCTTCCACTGGCCATGGTCAAAGAAACAAGATTTTTCTTGTTACAATTTGGAAGTAATAAAAAGGTGTGCAAGAACTATCATACAAACACCCTGTACAGTTTTTGGCCACACTCTTCACCTCTCCATTTTTTTCCTGTTCTTGTATAAAACTACATTACTGTCCTTATCATTAGCTGTCAAAGTATCCATATGACCCATTTTACCAGCCTACCTGCAGATTATACAAACTCTAATTATCTTGTAAAAAGAAAAATATTACTACTTTCATTGACTACATGAGGAAAAAATTGGGTAAAGGATGGATTCAAAGAGAAGATGCAGGTGTCTGAAGGGCAGTTTAAGCAGAATTTAGATAGCTAAATTGAGGTGAATCTACAGAAAGCTTTGTCACACAAGAGATCTAAGCATTGGTAAACACCTATGTTTTGCTAGTAATCTTAGGTACATATCCAGAGGCAGCAATATCTTGAACAGCTTCCATGTTTGAGTAGCACTCTCAGGCCTCAAGAAGTTTAAAATTTGTAATCTCTACCCTATCTCAGAAGCCATAGTCTAACAGAAGTGTTAAGTTCAGCAGACAACAATAAAAGAAGAACAGCCTGGGAAGACTTGCATGAAAATTATATTCCTGAATAATGAGTAAAAGTAGAAATCAGTAGGTACTACAAAAAAAAAAGAATCAGTGAAAGCTCCCTCATTGAGCCAAAAAAGTAAATTTGTACAGTACAGCTAAACTCTTTAATTCAATCTTTGTGAACTCTACTATCATTCTGCTTAAACAAGCATAAATCAAGAGTAGAACTTATGATAATGGACTCTTACAAGTATAAAAGTGACATAAAAATGTAAAAACTATGGCAATAATGTTGAATCAAACAAGGACCCAAACTGAAAACTGATCTTTTGAATCACTGTTCTCTGTATGTCAATCATTACAGCTGAATGCAATCGGTAAAGTGGAGGTAAATCAGAACCAAATCCTGTGCTACACACAAAGTAGAAAAGAATTAGGCCATAAAGTATATTTGTTTTGTGCACAAACACTGGAATAGCAGTCATTAAACATTTAATATTCACCCAAAATTACCAGGTAATACAGTAATATGCTACTCAGAATGCAGGATTGTCATATTGTAGCTATACTTAGCCTTTTAAAAAAATAGGTGTCATTGCTTGTAAATCACTAATGAATTATAATCTGAGGGAAATTTCTCTCCTCTAAGAATAGGTAGGAATAAGTGGGAAGGGATCTGTGAGATACACTTCTAGGTACTTGGTCACATACCCATAACAGGGCTGAAGCATGTTCTGGGGTTAGATGATAAGTAACAGCTCCTCTTCTAGCACTTGCCACGTTGCATCTGCTAAATATAGAGCAGGATAGTTCAAAGAGAAAAGATAAGAGGGTAAAGCTGTAACTGCTCTCTCTCAAAATGCATATATATACCTTCCATATCTAACTGGTCAGAGTTCCTTCCATCTGCCTTCAGAAAAATAGCTACAGTTAAAAATTATTTTCTGTTCACTTTTCTTCCATCCATTTTTCTGTTCTTGATACATACTAACCCCCTCTCCCTCCGAGACTGCTCCTATTTCTTCCTCAACTACAAAAGAGGCAAATTGCAGCTTTTTGCTGAGGCACAGAGAGGGGAAAAGGGCCAGAGCGAAGATGGTATAAGGAAAATCTTACATTGCAAGGCTTTCTGTTACTGAAAAAGCCATGAATAGGAGAGAAAATAGGAGCTGTGATTATTTCTTCTAAGAGACACTATCTGCACAGCCATAATCCATACATTCAACCTTTATACCAGCAGCAACAGTAAGGGCAAGAGTTAGGGATTAGTTTTTCAGTCTGAAAATCTTGTTTCCTTACACATTTGATTGTCTGAGTGCCTATAAACTGCTGCCTTAGGCAGCCAGTTACCTCATCTACTCTTTAGGACAAGCTGTGACTGAAGGTAGTACACATCCCTTCCTTTCTTCTAATCTCTGTCAGGGTTTCAAGTGTTAAACTGCCCTAACAGCATCTGCAGTGAAGACAAACTGCTGTTAAGCCCTGATTTTATTGACACCCTTATTCCCAGCTAACCAGCATAGAGGGAATCCTATTTAGCAGCTCTCTACCACGTACCACTACTCTAAGACATTAGCAAGGCCTGTGGATGCTTACACAGGAGGTACCAGTGAAGTGAACACTCTCCTCAATTCTTCAGTTCTTGTGGATCACAGTTCACAACCAGAACTTCTTATTTATGTACCTTACACATATCCCTTTTCTAAATAGCTATAAATCAAACTTCTCCTTTTAGGTCTTAGCCAATAGCTTTCTCAGCTGACCCATCCTGACATCAGGCACTGACACGGTCTGCCACCCTTTTTGAGAATCCAAATACCTCCCTGCCCTTTCCAGCCCATGCACAAAAATCCCAGCCAAGTTCCCCACGTAATCTTGAGAACCTCCCAGAACTGGTCAACAAAATATTCAGAAACTACCTTCAAGTGCACTTCTCGACTGGCAGCCCTATCCAGACACAGATGCAGCAAAGACCTCTTCAAAGACATGTCTTCATAAAAAGAGAAAAAGGCTAAATTCCTTATTTAGCCTTAATTTATCTTACTATGTATAAGAAGTGTAGTATTTTTTCCCTCATGGGGTCAAAGTCACACGAAAAACCTGTTTACAACCCCTGGCACACTCTGTACACCACTATCCACAACCAGCTTGCACAACAGACTTTACAATCTACTTATGCCTTGCTCCTTCCCTCCACAAGCCATGACTGTATGATTCTCTCATTATCTGGAACAAAAAAAAGGCCCCATCCAGCCCACACACACCTAGCAGAATGTATTGTTAAGGGAAAGAAGGTTGAAACACTCTCCACTCATTTTTAGGTGAAACCCTCTCACAGCTGATTTTCAGCTAAACTTTAGATTCTCACCCAGAATTGACAAAACCAAGAAGCATTCATTCACCTTCGACTTTCCTGCCACTCCTCTGGCACAACAGGGCTTCCTGGGAGCTACTAAACTGTATTTAAGAGAGTGAGCAACAGCTCCTCTGACTATTTCTTGCTTTTAGAGTTAGGAGGTTTTAAGTTCAGACTGGCCTGGGCTGCAAGGATTGATTAGATTTAGGCAGCAGAAGGAATGGGGGAGCTAGAACTGATTGAAGGATAAGATCAGCCACATTCAATCAATCACACAGTATCACTACACTAAAGCTTAGATCCAGTAGGCCAAGAAAGAGTAACAAATTGGGTATGCTTGCTTGCAGTATGTGTAATCATGCAACATCAATCATCATATTACAAGAAGTGCTCTGCTATTAGGAGCTGTTCCTCCAGCTCATGCTTGTTTTGAGGTTTCCCAGCTGCAAGTGCAAAATATTCTTTCAACTTAACAAATTAGGTCAGAGTAAAATTTATCCTTAAGACACTGGGCATCAATCCTCATTTCTTACCATTAGATTTCATGAAAATTTCAGTGTTAACTTTTTGATGTTTTGAAAGCTATCCTACAAATATTGCATGAAAGCAAAACATACTTACTTGCTGCTTTCCTTAATCAGTGTTTTCAGCAAACTATTAAAAATCAGGTAAACTTTGTCTGGCAGTCAAGAGAAAGCGTCCCCTGCCAGAAGCAGACCTATAAGTAGCCTCTTGCCCTGCAAGTCTTCAATTTGAGAACATAGTCCTCAGATTATTCAGTTTAGAAACAAATTGGGAAGTGAGGAACTAGGTTTTTAGAAGTTTGCATCTACATTTTTAATCCTGCTCAGCACACAGAATTAAATCTTACAATACTCCAAAGGAAGAAGTGGAGAAGAAATCTGAGAGAGTTTTGAAAGCAGCTATGATTTTAGACTCACTGGAAACCATATTTATCTGATTTTTCAGATAAGATACACGTATCCTGCAGCAGAAGCTCTCTCAGTGAGTCAAAACATCCTCAGGATTCATCCCTCAGGAAATAATGTTTGCACTTGAGAATGCTTATTAATGTCTTCTCCTTAGTCACACATCAAGTTGCAATAAAAACTATTCCTGCAATTGCGTTAACTAGTAGACACTGCTTTCTTCCTGCAACTTCATTTTTTGTTTTCTAAATGTAAGAAGATTCACAAAGCTGAGATCATAAATAATATGAAAAGTAATTTACAAGATGCTGGGAGGGTCTGGGGTTCGGGGGGAAGGGGGGGAGTCTCTTCCCACAAACACATGACTATCAGAAACCCCTGCTTAAAATCCTCACATGAGAGTTTACCTGAATTATCTCTGCAGAGTAATTCCTGAGACTTAATCTTAAAAAATAAAATATCTCATTATCATTTACTCTTATAAAAGCAGGCTTGGTAAAAACGTTCCAGCTAGTTAGGCAGCCAAAATTTCATTGCAGTGAGAAGGGATGATCACACACACATTCAAGGACAAATCTCATGAAACTCATGTTTGACAGGAAATTGTACAGGAAGCTAATTTAGAGAGATCAAAATGAGGGTGGTATGTTCCCAGGACCCAGGGCAAGTCAGAAATCTTGCAGCTGAATTTCGTACATATGGTAATTTGATCAGAGTGGATATAGCAGAGAAGGGAAAGAAACAGTTGATTGAAAATGTAGAAAAGAAGAAAAATCAGCATGGGAACCAGAATTCAGTCTCTCTGTAAATAAGCTGGATCACAAAGCCCCCAAATCAAAACAAAAGCTACTTTATTGTAGTAGGGTCAGAAATACCGTAATGTGGGATACGTGCATCAGACACCGGTCACTTAACTTGTAGTATTTGAAGTTGCTATGCATGTGTTTTCACTTACCTTCTAGTCAGGGTGCTAAATACACTCCTGCCTTAACACTGCAAACTAAAAAAACCGAACCATGAGAGCAGAACACAGGGAGAAACCAGCAGATTTGAAGGTAACTATGCATTTTGAAGCTTACTTCTTTTTTATGCATCCAGCAGACAATTATAAAATGCTTGTCTCTTTCCTATGTGGATGAGAAACAAGGAATGTGACTTTTTACTATGTCCTCTGTATTTCCAGTGGACTGATAGAGAGGAATTTCAGAAGTCTGTAGGAAATGTATGTGGGCTGCAGCCTGCAGATCCCACAACCGCTGTACATACCCTTCCAGCCAGCCATCTGGTGATTTGTGGTAGCATGAACTTTGATCGTTAAGTCGAAACAGTTTAATAACATGAAGTACAGCAGTGTCCAAGTAATCCAAGTAAGAGCAGAGAGCAAAGCATTCATTTGAGCTATAACACTGACTTTCCCTGGGAAAATTCACAACTAGGATGTCCTTCCTTCCTGATGATTAAAAAATAAAATCTGGTATTTAATTTTCTGGTTTATATCAAAACTCACATCGATTTATTTTTGATCTTTTAACCAACTGAAAGTTAGTGGCTAAATCATAACCTGTTTGAATGATTTTTCCTTTATTGTTCATAGATAACTCGGGTAATACCAGTATGGGAACTGGAAGTAATTTGAACTTACACCCATCCATTCTTTCACAAGTCACGAAATCCAACATTGCATCTATGCTTTTGTATACATGTATTAAAAGAGACGTGTCTTGGATTTCTTTGGGGAGAATCCCAGAAGCTGAACAGGAAAGAGGAGGAGCAATGAATGGGAAAATAGAAGAAAAGTTCGATGTTTCCCACACAGCTATAGGATTTCTCAGGGGCTTTACACAACCTAGGCCAAATTCTGCACTCGGTTACATTTGTAATACCTGACTGATTTCTGGATGCAGGGAAGTGAAATTTTGCACTCTGTTTTTATTACAGGAAAAATATCACAGAAAGGTCATTCTAAAAAACAACATAAAGGCAGGTTCTTCTAAAATAAAACAACCACTAGTGGCAATGCACGAAGAATGAACTACAGCTTATGTAATTCTTCAAAGACGTGTTTAAAACTTTGACACAAAACCATGAAGAATTTATAAAAAAAAAACAAAACCCCAAACTATTGGAATCTGAATTTAAAGCAAAGCAAGTCAGAAATCTGAAGGACAAACTAGAAGTGGACAGTTAACAGCTTAAAAAAAATCCACAAGGTCTATAATAAATAAAAGTCCAGTGTGCACTTCTAGGCTCACACACAGGGCATGAAACTCTACCCAGCACTGATCACGCAAGACAGTCCCATCACTGAGGCTGAAGATTATCACAGATTTCAGCAGGATGTACAAAAGGGAAGACCCAGAGAAGAGGCAGGCTGAAGTCACTTTCTTCCCCTCTGCCGGATGATTCCCCCATGTCTGCATTCCCGCAAATGTGATACTTCTCATCCTTGATGACGGGACTATTATGTGGTCAGACACTTCATCCACTTTGCCCTACATTTTCTAATGTTATTGAAATGATTTGGCTGAGAACATGAGAAAGTCAGTTCTGTGCATATTTTGGTTTTCATTTCCTTAGGCTTCTGCTGTAAGTGCAATAAGAAGTGGTGAACTCCTTCAGTTTGCCCGGTCTAAAAATGAACAACCACCCTTCCCCAGACTGTGAGCACCAGCACACACTTCTCCCAGGACCTGCCAGCATTACAAGATGAACTATAGATGATTATTTATTGAAGTGCTTCTTAATTTAGAATATTTGGAAAGGCTTAAATGGTCTGCATACACACTCACCAGCTTCTAGGAAATTAAAGAAGGCTGAAGGCAGGGAGAAAGAAAGCATCTAAGATGGGGGACTTCAATGTATTTAAGGTGCCTCTGCATTTGTTTTGTTCTCTGTTTCATTCTGGGACCCTATTTCCCTCCCAGTCATTAGTACTAAGACAGATTCATAATCACATTCACTGTGAATTGAACTGAACTTAGTAACAGGCATGGAGCAGAAGCTAAACTGGACAAGAATCTAGATAGTACATACAACAGGGGCATGAGACATACCAAGTGTGTCTCCCCCCTCGCAGTACTTCTGAGATAATCCATCAGGTCTCTCATGCTGTATGGCTCCCATACCACTACTTTGATATAACAAAGCAAAAGCACAAATCTGACAGACCAAAAGCAATCCTCCCACTTTTGGTTACTGCTTCTCTTCCTTCCCTGATACGGGACATTTGAGGGTTTCTCCTAGTGATAGCCCTCACATGTGGTTTTGCTGCCAGCAGAGTGCCATGGCAACAGCATGAGGAAGCGATCTGACAACAAGCCATAGCAGCAAACATCACTCTTATAACAAGCAACATACTTAAAAGCCCATGTCCTGGATCACTGCCATGGTTCAGTTACACATACACTCAGATTATGCACTGGGTTTTTGACTGAGAAACCACAGAACAGCCCTCATCCTACCCTTTTGTTGGAAACTCTCAAATGTGTCTACAAAGACTGAGATCTGGTTTCTTTTTCAGTGTTTTGGGTTATAAAGACAGGACAGGATCAATAGAAAAGGTCTTCTTACCAGCCCAGAACACCACCAATCCTTACTTTTTTTCCCCTGAGGCATCAAAAGTACCCTCTTTCTCAAGTGCAGTCAGGAACCTTGAAATTTGTCTTTATATGTTCAAATAAGTTTGTGGAGGATGAAGGGAGAACACAGGTTCTCCTCTCTCCTGTGCTTTTCTCCATGTCCTGTACCACCTACACAGAAGGACAGGAACGTGCTAGTCAAATGACTCCCATGACCTATACGTTTACAAACTAGCCAAATAACTCTTCTGCATGAGGAGGAATTGCAGTATGACTCACTGATGGCTAATCACAGCACATTATTGCAGCAATAACTACTACGTGAGCATCTCCAAAGGAAAATTCCAGTAGCTGGTCTTCTGTGTAACCACACACACTTAATCACCCTGTCCATGTGGCACCTCTGTCAAAATGGGGTTGCATTTGGAATACAGTCACACAATGTCCCTGCTTGCTTTTTCATCCAGAGTTCCTAATGATTTATCAGTGCTCTTATTGCAAGGGAGGTTTGAACCCAGCTCTTAAGAGAACATTGTGGGTATTGTAACACACACAGTATGAGAACAAATGACAGTTGGGAAATGCTGCTGAAAAAACGGAGACTTAATTTGCACTGGAACTACTTTTCTTCATTAAATTCATAAGCAATTGCATGGAAGAGGAAAATGCATCCACATCTAGTTATTTAGGAAGAAAAGAAGCAAAGTCTTTTCACTCTAATGCCTTGTTTACAACGTAAAAGCTTCCTGAACTGCAGAAACTGGGCCTGATCCTGGACACTGCTCTCCATGGGAACATCAAGAATAAATCAGCTAAGTCTCATGATTCACTGAGTCTTGGAAGCCTTTGCCAGTATCCATCAGAAAAGGAGATGACAGAATTCCATTCTTAGGAATATCCCAGTAGGTATGAAGATGTTTGTTCTGGCAAATAATAATAAAAATAAAAAAAGTAATAAAGTTTGGAAACTGGCAGTGATCATTCCAGTAAAGTGCAGTTAATTTTTCTCTTGATCATGAATACAGCTGTCTTAAAAACATCTCTTTAAAACTGTTGTTTTATGACTAACATATCTGCAAGTAACTAGTAACTCATTCACCCTGTTCTACTTTTCCCAAAAGGTAAATTAGTTACTTTTTCTAAATGGATACTCGATATGAAGTTTCTTTTAAAACATAAGGAGAAGGGGAGAGAAAGACATAGGACTGGAGAACCAGAAATTCTGTTACAGAACTTCAGTTAATGATGTAGGATTTTGGATTATATTATTTATATATATATATATAAATATATATATTTATATTATTGCCTAACAGTAGACTTTATATAAGATTGGTTCAAAACTACTGTAATATAAAAGGATAAACCTCATCTGAAAACTGGGAGACATAATTCATGTTTCTTAATCAAAAGTGCAGAGCTGAAGTTACCACAAGTAACAGGAATTTTAAAACAGCTTTGTCTTAAATAAGCTTCTAACCACAAGGATGAGCCGAGATTAGCAGTTAACATGAAGTCTGGCATTACTTTTATTTTTTATGTGTTGGTAACTCAGTGAACACTTTCTGAACTGAAAGGAGTTATCATGAAAGATACTGTCCTTCATCCAGATGGCATGGATATAAAGAGGCTGAAGTGGCAACTTAGCTGATATCAGTGTAGTAAGGGAAAATTCTTCTGTGTTCAAAAATGATGCTTGAGCTAGATCAGGTCAGAAAATTTTGGCAAAATTTTTATTCACTGGAAAAATAAAAGCTCAAATATTTCAAAGAAGTGTGCTGATTTCAGGGAGAAACAGTTGTACAAGAATATTTTAAAAACCTGTTTCAGCTTCTGCAGAACAATTAATTTTCTAGCTCAAAGTTTTATAAGAGTTATTTGCCTTTTCTTTAATTTCCATAGTGTTCTCCAGCTCTACTCTTCACAACACAAATGTTCCTTAGTATCTAACTGCTCTAAAAGCAAACAGAAAAGGCTTTGTCTTTATTGGTCTTTCAACAATGTCTCTATACCCCTTCTCTGTTTTATCACTAGTCTCACTACCTAAGGCTGCTGTTTTGAGCTGTCCTTTTTCAATCTGTCCTGTATCTTGCTCCTACATCTGAATGACCAGTGAATCTGCAGTCATTAAAACCCCTAGTGACTGTTGGTGAAAATCCCAGGAAATCTTAGAACCACTACTGTCCTTGTTCTTCACCAACAATCAGATCCTTCACTTTTTATGACTCTGCTATCCGTGACTTATTCCATACCGATTATCTCTCATTCATTACCCAAATGTCAGTTTCCACTTCTGATTAGCCATGGAGATCTTCTGATACTTCTTACATTTTAAGAAATCATCACGGGGCTTTTTATCAGTGTGAAGCTGCTCTTCACACTTGCATAGAGCTCCCCATAAACACTGACAAAGTTATCTCACAACCATCCCCAAGGCTCTCTTTTGCTATGCTGCCATAAAATTATTAGTGCTGCTAACTATTAAGCTCTCGTGCCCTGCTGCCAGAGTATCATGTTAGCCATGCTGGTTTATTGTTCTTTTAGGCTCCTTATCTCTTATTACCTGCTTTCCTTCTTCTGTGTCCTGACATTACAAACTTTAAATTACCTTTTGTAATTTGTATACTGCACAGCACAAGCTGACACTAAGTTCTCACTACAGTTCATAGCAATATAGTATTTCACAATAAGCTCAATTAAAAAAAAAAAAAAGGGAGCTGCAGCAGGGAACCATCAAGGTCAGTTTTCAGAAAGACGAGCAGGCGAGATGCCTACATCCCATTGAAATTCCAACACCTACACACTTCCACAAAGGTCATTAGGAACCCATTGTCATCTGGGGACCCATTAATGGTCCTCAGAACCTTCTGCAAAAACACGTTTCTCAAAGCATGGCTTCTGAAGGATGCCACAAAAGATCAGTTACATAGTCTTGACTCAAGTCCACTTCGTGACAGCAGGAAATAATTTCATAATCAGGAAAATTACTTCGCACAAGCTCCAACATCTCCTTAAGGAAAGCCAAAAGCATACATTATACACATTTCAAAATAATATACTGTTCTCTCTGAACCTTCCCCTTTAAAGGATATGCAAAAGATGAAGTGAAAGAAACATGAGAAAAAAAGAATGTGAGACAGAAAGATCGTGAGAGAGGTTACTCTCATAGCACTTTTGATCTGGCTGACACAGAGAGGTAATAAAAATTCATAAGAAGCCTGTTCTTGCTCAATTTCCAGGACAAAAACGTCTGGATATCTATCCAAAGCTGATTCAGCCTTGACATCTTTTGATCCCAAGTGCCCTATTTCTTTGTAACCAAAGGTATTGTGAAGTATTCACAGAAACCCAGTTTTCAGAAAGACAAGCAGGCGAGATGCCTACATCCCATTGAAATTCCGACACCTACACACTTCCACAAAGGTCATTAGGAACCCATTGTCATCTGGGGACCCATTAATGGTCCTCAGAACCTTCTGCAAAAACACGTTTCTCAAAGCATGGCTTCTGAAGGATGCCACAAAAGATCAGTTACATAGTCTTGACTCAAGTCCACTTCGTGACAGCAGGAAATAATTTCATAATCAGGAAAATTACTTCGCACAAGCTCCAACATCTCCTTAAGGAAAGCCAAAAGCATACATTATACACATTTCAAAATAATATACTGTTCTCTCTGAACCTTCCCCTTTAAAGGATATGCAAAAGATGAAGTGAAAGAAACATGAGAAAAAAAGAATGTGAGACAGAAAGATCGTGAGAGAGGTTACTCTCATAGCACTTTTGATCTGGCTGACACAGAGAGGTAATAAAAATTCATAAGAAGCCTGTTCTTGCTCAATTTCCAGGACAAAAACGTCTGGATATCTATCCAAAGCTGATTCAGCCTTGACATCTTTTGATCCCAAGTGCCCTATTTCTTTGTAACCAAAGGTATTGTGAAGTATTCACAGAAACACATACATTTCCCAGTGGGTTTTGGTGTAGCCTGATCAGAGGGGAATGGGATGAAAACCAAAAGCTAGAACAATCTTGGATACAAAAAACAACAAACAAAAACCCCACCCAACTACAGAAAGAGTGAAAACCTTACCATTTGTACTAAACATGTAGTTTACTATTTATATAGCTATGCATGCATGCTGTACGCAGTGTTTGCTTTGCAGTCTCAGTACTAGAATTGCCAGATAATGTTATCAATACACATCAGCAATTTTAGAAACTGGGATTTTTACTGTACAAGTGAGGAAAATGGCAGGTCTCAAACCAAGGAAATATACAAAGCAAAAATCAATATTGTCTGGAGAAGAGGATGTAGGAGGGGGGAATTTCAGAAGTGCACACAATAGGGTGTTTGTAACACACCTCAACTAATTATACTTTACACTTGCCAAGCCTCTTAGGATTTTTTTAAAATAAAATCAAGAAGATAAATACATGTTTCATATATATCTCTGTTTACATTTAGAGGACTTGGAGCTAAACAACGTCTTAACGGCACCTGACATATACCATTTTATTACTGTAATACCTATGAGCTTCTTTTAAGGAAAAGACTCCATTCTGCTACCTGTTGTACTAATACAGAAATAAAGAAATAAACTACAGAAAACATGACTTTGGTAGAACCAGTTTACTTTAAGTTAGTAAATCAAATGTATTCGCAGTTCTTGATTTCATGCTATTGATCAGAATAGCATGTTGCTGATGTTGCTGACCTCTAAGGTACTGACCTGAAGTGTTCATAGTTATTTTTCCTCATGTTATGTTCTCCAAGGCAGTCTAAGAATCATGACAGGATGGCCCAAGCTTTAGAGATGAGTTTTACATTACCTCCAAAGTAATTCTGAAAAGTTCATCCCATCTGTTATTAGGTCATTTAATCAAGATGCCTAATGTTAACTTTCAAGTTCAATTTTAATTTACGCTCTCTGAAATTTTGACTTAAATCATTTTGGCTTCAATTAAAATCTATTTGATATCACTGTAAATCCTGAAGTAGCACTACTTCACGTAATCTGCACCAATGAGGCTGCAACTAGAATTTAACATATGGATTGCATTTAGAGATGTACTGTTCTGCTCCAAGTATTACTTCAGTTTCCACTTGTCAGCCATAAGGACATTCCTATGTATTATACACACACTAATATGTATTATTTACACATTTCTATTGCATTGTCTCATACAGCTATGAACATTCCTAACACTGGATTTATTCAATAAGGAAGGCAACTGAGAAAGCAATGAATTATAGCAACATTTTCCCATAGCACATAATTCGCCTTATAAATACAATGGAAGCTCAAAGGCTACTGAAGGTAGAAAATGACAGAGCATCATCCAAAGTTTATGCTGGTGACTAGAATCTATTTCATTTCAGACGGATTTAAATTAGGCAGTTTGGTTAGCTTCAACTAACTTTTTATATACAGGGAAAGCAGCAATTACATAGCCAGCAAGTGTGGAGTTTGCACACATATTCACTTTGCTATGCTTATTTTGAAGACTCCAACAGAGTTTTTACTGCTTAAAGCTACTGTGGGTGAACTAGAATAACTGAGACTATCTTGGAGAGTATACCTAAAGTGCAACCCGCTTCCAAGGACTCTTAACTACATAAATTGTGAGCAAGGAACTAGAATAACTGAGACTATCTTGGAGAGATATACCTGAAGTGCAACCCTCTTCCAAGGACCCTTAACTACATAAATTGTGAGCAAAGCATGGAGCACTGAGAAAAGCCCATTTTTGTTTTTACTGGTAAGCTTTGTTCATGTTACCATTAAACTTTTAGGACAAGCATACCCTGAGTTTCCCTCTGGCTTACACACACCACCAATCAAGTACATTTTGGTTGCCCGATTTAAAACTGCCAAAGTGAGAAAGAACACAAGCTTGGGGACATACGCCAATTTGAGTTCACAAGTCTTTTGTTTTCTATTTGCAGCTTTTACTCATATTTCTCCGGAAAAAGAAGCCACAGATGAATCAATGCAAAATTTCACAATATCTCTTTTAACTTTATGCAGAGCATGCCTACAATTTGATTTCTTTCGTGTATCCCCTTTTCAGAGAATATGTGAAACAGAATACAGAGAATACAGTGCTGTGAGGGAAAAAGGATGTCCTGAAACTGGAATATTTACATGGGACAGCCAACCACAGGCCGATTCCTGAAGACAGGGACAGGATCTAAGTTATTGCAGTTTTTCTAAGCTTGAGCTGGGGGTATCTTACAGAAACTATTACTAATATAGAGACTTTAGTGAGATGGAAGTGATTATTTAATAAGTATTGCCAGCTGTCCACTATTGCCAGCTGTTTTTTCTAGTCCTTTCAGCTTATGTTTAAGAGTTGAATACTTCAAACACATTTGTTCTAGATTAAATAAATTAAAATCTAGTAAATAAGTGAGAATAGGATATTTTTAATATTCCCAAGTGTGGTTATGTGGTTCTTTCAGCAATACAGATTCAAAATACAAAGGTTTTGCAATAACAAGCTGCTGTTTAAAGTTGCAAGCACTATTCACTACAAATATAATTTGAAATATGAATGCTATAAGTTTTCAGAAAATAGACCTAATAAACAACCTATGACTGTGCTGACATGGTCCTGAGCAACCAGCTCCAGGTGGCCCTGCTTAAGCATCAGGTTGGACGAGATGACCTCCAGACTTACCTTCCAACCTCAATCATTCCGTGATTCTGTAGTTCTGTGAATCTCTGTGCACAGAAGAAGATATACAAGTACCTATTTTGTTTGAGAATTTAACAATTAATTCTCAAATAATAATTTGAGAGTTAGTTTGAAGAGGTCCCTGTTTGAGAGTCCAAATATTAAAGACATATAGGGACTTAATAAACTATGAACATTAAGATGACAGGCAGAAAGTGAAATCATACATTATTAAAATACTGCATCAGGAGTGGCAAAGTGAAAATTCCTGGTTTTGCACAGAGAGATGCAAATTATTGCTAATAAAACCTCTATTGCATGTATAATAGAGAACATATTATCCTTTGTGTAGTTCTGGAAATATAAAAATTTTTTCTTGGCAAGATATGCCCTGTGATTTTCACCCTCTTTCTGGGTGTCTCTACTATCTTTTGTCTTAACATCTGTATTCAGTTCAATATTTTATTCTGTGCACTTTCAAAGTGCTACAACTTACTTCCATGGTAAAGAAAAAAAAAATCTTGTTTGTAACACAAACTTGGCTGGATTCCCTTACATCTCTTCAAGAGGAGCTACCAGTTCTGTATCCACAGTACTTTCTAAGTCAGACACAGGAAGGGGAAAGAAGTTTAGAACCAACTAATCTAAAACACACCAAAAGCTTCATGAAAATTGCTGAGATTTTTAAGTCTTAGTAACAGCAGGTCTCCAAAGTCATCACTTTGATGGCTGTGACTTCACTTGTGTCCCTTCCAACATGGAGCTCATTATGTCTGTAGAGCTAGCGTCAACACCCACAGATCTTGAACACTGGGGGTGATTACCATCAGAAAACAAGCACAGATATTTCCTTGATTGAAAATGAATTGGTAGCAAATAAATGGAGAGAAACTAATCACCACTGGAAACACACAGAGATGATGTGCCCCATCCCTATTCTGCAATAGGGTTGTGATCAGCAGTGAGAAACCCTAATGCTTCTAATGTAATGTCGGCAAAATTGCCACTATGACTCTTTAGAAATCCTGACTGTCGGACTTGCTGATTTTCTGTTGATGCAGCCAGCATTCTTAATCCTCCACAGGAAAAATAAGCTGTACGTAGTCTTTACTGTGCAGTCACAGGATCCTGGACTCTTATGTGACCTTCCATTTTATATTGTGAAAATTTTGAAACTCCAAATTGGCTCTCAGGCCTCCATGACTAGGTAGAGAAGCTGAAGAGAATAGTCTGTTCTTTAATGAGTTTGAGCAAGATGCCAGTTGGAATTTATTTTAAAGTTTAAAAGAGGATAATGATGTAAAATGGCAGTCTGACTTCCTACACAAAAAGACCAGTCTCTAAAGTGCCATTTAGAATAGTGTAAAATTTAAGTCACTTGGGGAAATTCTAGCTTCCCTGAGAAAGAAAGAATTTTCCAAGCGACTTCAAAAGTGGTCAGGATTTCATTCCTTATACGCTTGAGATATTTTATTCAGAGGAGGAATAAGCTGTTGAAGTTTAAAAAATACGCTTGCTTTAGTTAATTTTCAAATGTACCAAGATGCTGGAAGTATACCAATTTTTAAAGTTGTAAAGTGGGAAGAAAACCTTTGAAATGTCACTTTAAAGAGAATAAGCAGGCTTCTTATTAAAGGGTCTTATTTGGCAACAACAAATTGTAGCATGCCCTCCCATTCCTCATTCTCCTCTTATAACTATTATTTATTGCCATTACTGGGATGTGTTCTATAATTGGATTCTGGCAGAGATCGGTGGAAAGAGAAAAATCTTTCCAATCTGATTCAAAATAGGTTTTACTTGGTAAAATACACATGCAATGAGTGAAAGATTATCTCTTTGCTCCCCAATCAAACCAGTTAGACGTTTTAGTCTAGGCAGACTTTAAACCTGCAATTTCTGAAGTTTTTATAAACTATCTGTGTGATTTGGGATTGGGGTAATTTTTTTTTCATATTTGTTGGATAGCTTTGTACTAATGGATTTTGGCTGAGCAAATAGTGTGTTCCTTTCAAGAGACACACTTTGAACAAAACTTGCCTTTCACCAAAGACTCACATTCTCTACAGTCATAAATAAAATAAATGTAGTACTTTACAGTCAGAGTTAACAGCTGAAAATCAGGCATGGTGATTAGGCATGAATCAGTGATTCTACTTCAGTGTCTATTCAGAAAGCATATTGACAAATCAATAGAAACTAAGAAAAGCATTAAAAAGCTTAATATAATGCTATTAAGAAAGCTTAATAGAAAACAACAAATATAAATAACATGAAATAAAAAATAGCACAAGGAAAAGCTAAATTTTCTCCCTCTATTTAGAAGACAGTCTTCCACATTTGAAGGACTTTTTCAATCAATGGATTCCAAAGTAAATGGCCAAGCTGAGAACTGTGTCAGCACACTCACATACTGTGCAGCAAAGTATACACTGTATGGAATTCAGGCTAATCAGAACAATGCTCTGACAACAGAATAAGAAAAAAAATATAAGGAAAAGTCAAACCATACAAAATGGGAAGCTCAAAACATTTAACTAGAACATCAGTTTATTTTTTTTTCCTTTCTATAAAGCTTAAGCAGTAGAACTGCCAGCAGATGCTAGTTAATTGTATCAGCCACTTAACAAATCAGAAGGACTTTTGGCTGAGCAAATAGTGTGTTCCTTTCAAGAGACACACTTTGAACAAAACTTGCCTTTCACCAAAGACTCACATTCTCTACAGTCATAAATAAAATAAATGTAGTACTTTACAGTCAGAGTTAACAGCTGAAAATCAGGCATGGTGATTAGGCATGAATCAGTGATTCTACTTCAGTGTCTATTCAGAAAGCATATTGACAAATCAATAGAAACTAAGAAAAGCATTAAAAAGCTTAATATAATGCTATTAAGAAAGCTTAATAGAAAACAACAAATATAAATAACATGAAATAAAAAATAGCACAAGGAAAAGCTAAATTTTCTCCCTCTATTTAGAAGACAGTCTTCCACATTTGAAGGACTTTTTCAATCAATGGATTCCAAAGTAAATGGCCAAGCTGAGAACTGTCAGCACACTCACATACTGTGCAGCAAAGTATACACTGTATGGAATTCAGGCTAATCAGAACAATACTCTGACAACAGAATAAGAAAAAAATATATAAGGAAAAGTCAAACTGTACAAAACAGGAAGCTCAAAACATTTAACTAAAACATCAGTTTATTTATTATTTTTTTCCTTTCTATAAAGCCTAAGCAGTAGAACTGCCAGCAGATGCTAGTTAATTGTATCAGCCACTTAACAAATCAGAAGGACCCTGTAGTTTTGACAATAAAATAGTAAAAAAAACTTTTCTGAGCCTTGTAGCACTTAGAGTCATAAACACCAACTGCTGTCTATTTTCCAAGAAGTTTTATCTTTGAGAACTCCCTTACCTTTCATCACCAGCAACTTCTCTCTACAAAGGCAGCCTACCCAAGGATCCCTTCATTTGTTTCAGACCAACTCAGGTGCTCCAGTTTAACCCATTAGGTACAAGTGAGTATTATCAGGTGGACTTGGCATGAGCTGAATTAGAAACACATACAGTATTTCTTCTCCTGACAGAGCTTTAGGGAAGGGCTATGTTCAGCTTCTTGTTGATGACAAACAATGGATGGGTAGCACCATCTCAAATTTGGCAATTAAATTCAGAAGATGCCTGTTTATGGCCTGCTTTGAACTAGGAGAGAAGAGCTATTTTACTTCAAAGCAATCAGAGAGCAGATTTTGTATACCAGTTCCTCCTACTGAAAACCGAAAAGAATACCACAAACTTGCAAAAATGTTCCAGTTTCTGTCCAAAGATTTTTTTTCTAGTGCCAGCCATTTTGAGTCTTATTTTAAAAGCTTAGTACCAGCTTGTTTTTATTAAGTGGTTGAAAACATTTGACTCAAGCATTCTAAAAGAAAAAAACCCTAACGTCTTTTCTTTCTTTAAAAAAGCCACAGCACTGCCACTGAGAATTTCATATGTATCTACAATGATGTTACATACAAAGAGTGTATTTTTTTTTTAAATATTGATAGTTATAATTCCTCTGGATGTTTGTGAGTACACAAACAGTAATCAGATATATCTGAAAATGTAAATGTTTAATGAAAGATCTGGTTAAAATGTCAATTCAGTCTTTTGAATGCTTTCCAGTATAAACACAGCTCATGAGTGTTTCTCCGAGTATCGTTTACCACATATGCATAAATAAAGAAAATGGCAAAGGACCCCCAACCCTTCAGATAAATGCGTACATATCATGATACGTGTTGTCTTCCAAACAAAACAGTGTCTTCCAAACAGAATTTTGGATCTATTTCAGCTCTTCATTATTCAAAGTTAATTTAGTTTTCTGAAACTCTAGTAGGAAAAATGAGGCTTAAAACTGTAGCAATAAATATACTGCTCTAGAAATAGGTGGCCAAAGCAAGATACTGTAAATAAGTTAAAAAGACTGTCTGTAATGAATACAGTAATATAACTTTTTTTTTTTCTCAGAATTACATGACCTCTAAGAAGCGTAGACTTAAACAAAGCAATGTCATTTAGTGCAATGGTCAATGTTTCACTGAAGCAATGTCATTTAGTGCAATGGTCAATGTCTCACTGTCCAGATGGAGACGGGTGACAAGTGGTGTCCCTCAGGGATGCGTACTGGGACCAGTGCTGTTTAATATCTTCATCAATGATACAGACAGTGGGATCAAGGGCACCCTCAGCAAGTTTGCAGATGACACCAAACTGAGTGGTGTGGTCAACATGCCAGAGTCATGGCATGACAATCAGAGGGACCTGGACAAGCTAGAGAGGTGGGCCTGTGCAAACCTCATGAAGTTCAACAGGGCCAAGTGCTCTTGGATGGGGACAATCCTCATTATCAATACAGGCTGGGGGATGATGTGATAGAGAGCAGCCCTGCAGAAAAGTACTTGGGGGTACTGGTGGGTGAAAAGCTGGACATGAGCCAACGATGTGTACTCGCAGCCCAGAAGGCCAACTGCATCCTGGGTTCCATCAAAAGAAGTGTATCCAGCAGATCAAGAGAGGTGATTCTGCCCCTCTACTCTGCTCTCATGAGACCCCAGCTGGAGCACTGTGTCCAGCTCTGGAGCCCTCAGCACAAGGACATGAATCTATTGGAGTGGGTCCAGAGGAGGGACACAAAGACAATCAGGGGGATGGAGCACCTCTCTTCCAACAACAGGCTGAGGGAGCTGGGGTTGTTCAGCCTGGAGAAGAGATGGCTCCGGGGAGACCCTAGAGCAGCCTTCCAGTACCTGAAGAGGGCCTACAAGAAAGCTGGGGAGAGACTGTTTGCAAGGGCATGTAGCGATAGGACATGGGGCAATGGCTTTAAACTACAACAGGGTAGGTTTACATTAGACATTAAATCTTAAAAAACAGTGTCTAGTCTGTAGAATACTGCAGGTCATGATAAGAGTATATAAGTGAAGTAAGGAAAATAGTCTATACATAAATACGCACAAGCAAATTGGAGGATAAAAAAAGCAGGGGAGAATTGCTTTCTTTGAAGAAGATCCTTCCTAAGATGGTGACTGACTGCTGTGATGACTTGTTTAGCAAGCAAATGGTGTTAACCTCAGCTAGGGTAAATAGTAGAACAGAATAATGCTCTATGACACTCCCTTTATCTACCTGTGTTTACAACTGTTCCAACCATGCTTTCCATAAAGGTGTGTTGTGATTTCTTTAAGTCCCCACCTAGGCCTATGGGTTTTCACATACATGGTTTGATGGTGGTTAAATAAGAGACCAACAATTGCTGTACTCTACCAGAAGAAATAAACAGCTGATTAGTTAATATCACTTCATATCCGAAGTCCTAAGTGAAAAAAAAAGAATGTCTCTGAAAGTATCATTCATCCACCTTCCTGAGCCCTTGAGATGCTCAGTCAAGTACAGTGTTAGCTGACAGAACCACCAGGTGACAATGGAGGGCAAGGTGTACTATAATACAACAACCTTATACAAGGAAATAGCCTGAATGTGAGTCTCATCGTTTTGATATAAGTGGCCAAAGATACCTGTTCAAACTAGCATTTCTTAATATACCAAGTCATACCGGCCCTCCAGGGCAGAAGGAATTAAACTATCAGTTCCTATTCACCACTAAAAAAACCCTTAAACTTTGTTTCATGTTGAGACACCTCATTAGGGGTGGGTACTTAATCTACAGACAGCATTATAATAAGTAATGATTAATTAAAACATTTTAAAAACACAACAATTGAGAATTTGAACCCTTTAGAAAATTGCAGAGACTAAGCATGTGACTATCTGGAGGCAACAATTATTGTTACTATCTCTAGAGAGTACTTGGCCCAGACATGTTTATTAATACCAGACTTATTAGGTCTTGACAGCTTATAGGACATCTGTTTGTTTCATTTCCCTTTAGTCTCGCCAAATGCTAGCAGCGAAAATCATACAGACTTTTTTCCCACTTCTGCATAACTTTAAAGACTTTTTTGCATATATGAATTTTGACAATAAACAAGATCTTCTAGCGTTCTGTATCTGATATATATGTACAGGCATGTGTATTCAAAGAACTGCAAAGGTGGGTGAATTTCTTTAATCTGAGGACATTTATCTAGAAATAAAGGTGCAGTTAGTGAAGCTAACAAACATTCCTCAGAGGTAGGACAGTTTTAATAGATTTGTTCTTTAACTTGAACTAAAAACAGTTGCAGAGACCAAAATATCTCAGCAGAAGTTTTACACAAGCAAATCCCTCAGGTATTTCAGTATATTACAAAATTCCAAGTCAGCATTACAAAATTTTAGAAAATAACATTGAGGCTTTTGGTATAGCTTTCCCCATTTTTCTACTTTTTATATAAATTGAAGAGAAAAAGTCAGCCCACAGATCCTGATCCAAAGAAAGTTCAATGTAAGGTATAAAGTACAGGTTCTAAGCTAAGCTGGAAGAAGTTGGTTTTGTCCATCTTGTGTTTTGCTAGACCACTACAACATTCTAAATTTACATCCAAAAGGCATTTATTTCCTATGTTGTTCACAATTCTTGTAAATCTTCTATTGTTCTTGGCCATTATTTCAAAAGTAATAGTACAAATGAGATTTAAATAGCACCAACTGAAAAAAAAACAGTATAGCTATTTCTATACTATAAATCAATCACAGGCAGAAGATGATGGTTTGATCCAGATATTTTGTTATGAGTGTATTCCAAACAGCTAAACTATTGCATTTGCAAGAATTCAGCTTTGCCTACTTCATATGGCTGTATAAATAATTTGTTTAAATTTTAAAAATAACTTTATATTTGATTATCAACTTAATGTCAACAATATAATTTTAGACATATACATTATTTGTAATTATTAAAAATAAATTAGACTTACTCAAGCTTTGAGTAAGGCCCATTCACAGAGTGGGCAGATTTCTTTAAATATTGTCACTCCCAGGAACCTCACTTCCAGTAAGAATGTTTCATATTACAGAGGATTTCAGAATCAAAATTTGATTTTTTCAACTATTTTTCAACACTTAATAAAAATGTACAGATTTAGATTATTATAGCCACTAGTGAATTAATAATCATAGAAAAGTCAGGACGTACTAAAAAAAGTTATGAAAATGAATCAAAATTCTTAACAAGCAGAAAGAACTTTTGCAGAAAATTGCAGCAACTGCCCAGTTTCAGATATGTTTTGAGATACATGTTCCCTACAAAGTATATTAATATGAGTCAGATATAAATATATCATTTATGATCACTCCCTGACAATGCAAATACATGTCTTTCTATTTCTATCAAGAGATTTACACTCACTTATGCCAGCTGAGAATCTGATCCAACAGTGTTGTAAGTGTCCCACAACATATTCTTTACTTCTGTGGGTCTGAAGTAAATAACATTTGATCACAATATTGATAAGCATGTTTTCAGCACCTGTTTCACAACAATATTAATGTTTTTTTACTATACTCATAATACACTATTCTAAATAACTACAGACCTTTCATCCTGCAAAACAGAACATTATATTCCCACCAGCTTAAATCTGACCTAGTTAAGATTTTCCATTATACCATTTACTTATGGATTAGAAAAAAGGAGTTTCACATTCATAAGGAAGTGGAAAGTGTTTTTCCAGATGTTCCTCTCAAGGAAAGTATGATGCAAATTATAAACTCACTAGTTCAAAGAGTACATCAAATAATATTTGCATACATTTATTAGTTGTATGTTTTAGCCTACTCCCTGAATAGTTAAATCGAATAGCACATTAAATCAATTAAGAGCTGATGTAAGTTCATGACTAGGATAAGAAGTAGCTAAAAATTTAAAAACTAAGCTACACTGATTCTTGTTATTTAGCCTACTCCCTGAATAGTTAAATCGAATAGCACATTAAATCAATTAAGAGTTGATGAAAGTTTGTGACTAGGATAAGAACTAGTTAAAAATTTAAAAACTGAGCTACACTGCTTCTTGTTACCTAAAATACATCATTTTATTCAATTACTAACAATAATTCACTTTTGGCTATATTCATAAGAATTATCACAGAAAGCTAATATCATTATTTACCCTACTGTGCCCAGGAATTGCATAGGTCTCAAATTACCTTTTTTTTTTCTGTCTATATAAACAGAATAGTCTTGTGTTACAGCTGGATACAAAGGACTTCTTGTTGGACTTTCTTCTGTATGTTATTTATGTTCTTATTACACAGGATTTTAACATGACATAACCCCAATATTATAAAATGAAATCCTTATAACTGTAGTGGAATATCAGACAGGAAAGGGAAAAATATCTCTTGTTCATTTTCATTTCACATTCTTAAGAATCTGAAAGTACTAACTGTGACAATAATAAAAACAAAACCAAACAATACACATATAGTATTAATATGCCTGTATATTTTAATAGCATTATTAATTTATCTTTCCATAATTTCCCTTTGTTTGAGAGGACACAGGTTAATTCACAGTGGCTCAACACATAGGAAGTTATTTTATAAGGCAAAGTAACCAGCCTAAACCACAACAGTAAGATCGCTATCACCAGAGAAAGAAATATTTCTGTCAAAAGATAGCAGAACTGAGTTGGATCTTTTGTCTAGGATACTTGGACTAAAATCACCCCCTGATTTCTTTCCAGCAGGCCCTCCCTCTGTCAGGGAGCAGCCAAGGCCAGCTGCTCCTTCAGAGCTGGGGAGCCAGCAGCCAAGGGGGACATACCATGGGCAGCCAGGCAGGGGCCTCATCAGCCAGAGGCTTAACGTTCTCCTGGTTTGCTTGTCTGTCCTCACCACACCAAACCCCAGCACTGTGACTGGGATTAAAGCTAAACTAGCAAAATTCATCCATTTATAGTTTAGTGTATAACAAAACGTGCACACTCACAACTCTGAGAACGTACAGTAGATCATCAACAGTGGGTAGATCAAGGATCAGCAGAAGGAAGATGGCTGATGAAGAAGATAGGAGTAGTTCTCATTAGAAACAAAACACCAAAGAGATAAGGCTCTCTATGAACAAGCTGGGATGGAAGAGGAATGAAAGGAGCCCAGGTTAGTTGGCTCCCGACCCTCTGAATCCTCAAGACAAATTCAGCTTTCTTGACAATTCTGAAAACTTAGTACTGCTGAATTGTATTTACACAGCCAAGCACCAGTAAAAGCGCTTCTTCCACATAGTGTCTAACTTCAAGAAACACAGAGCAATTCCCAATGATAAAACAGGTCCCACGGCACTTTATTGTGAGAGAGATATTTGTGAGATTGGATTCTGTTGAATCAATCTACGGTATTTTTATGGAAAACACCCAAAATATAATCCTGAATTATCTCTCTAATCAAAACACAGGATTTCAAAACAGATTCTTAACATCAATATGTTCTTATTCATGGATCTATATATGACTGTTAAGAAATTCCTGGATCATGGTAGTTTTATATCAGTCATGCAGAAAATGCTGGATTTGGTCAAATAAAAAGGTTTAGTTTGACAGTATCCTGGTTTTTTTTAATGAGATTACTGATAGTCCTTTATTGAATGAAGTAAAAAAAAAACAACCCACAAAACAACTATTTAGGTAGATAGGATTAGACTGGGACTTTCGTTTGTCTCTTGACATAATAAGGATCATGCTTGGTTTTTCTCATGGAGGTAAAAGAGGGTGAAAGTCATTGCAATGGAAGTCCATGTCACAGCAAGGTAACAGAGGTAACTTCCTTAATAAAAACTATTGCTATCTCCTTTAAGCAGTTAGAAGTATCACAATTTAGGTGATGCTCATACAAAGGCTGTGGCAGCACATGACAGCATATCATACCAATCCTATACCCGTGGATCCACTCATATCTTAACCCAGCCCCTCTAACCATGGGACAGAGCCAGCTATACTGTTAAAACAAACGGAATACTCCACATGCATAAATACAAAAATAGAAGGTTCATTCTTGGATGGTTGGGACAGAGCCAGCTATACTGTTAAAACAAACAGAATAGTCCATATGCATAAATACAAAATAGAAGGTTCATTCTTGGATGGTTAGAAGAGTTTTATCACCAATATCTACAGAGCTGTCTGCCCCTTCTTTCTCAAATATTACAAACCTAGTTTTTTCTATTTACAGTGTCTTAATGCTATCCTACCTACCTAAATTTGTGCTTTGATTTCCAATAAAGAATGTTTTTCTAGATAGCAGAAAGGAATCATGCAACCTTTTCCAGAAACCTTGATCGTTAGAAAAGTCTTTGTCCTAAAATTGAGTTGCACAGCATTCCTCACATCAAAAAAAAAACATTCAGAAGTTTGTAGATCTATCACTTAATGATAAGTCTGTAAATAGGCCTGTCTGTATCACCTACAGTAATATGTGGAATAGTATATACTAATCATTAGACATTGAATAATATAAGAACAGAAGTTTACTGTATCAAAGTAAGCGTACAAGCAGCATATTTCAACTTAAGTCAAGTTAGGCTGACAAAAAATTAGGTAACTTAGAAACATTAGAAATAAATGAGATGAGTCAGGGTTTTCCATGAAGTGGAAATGCTTCACTGCAGCATAGCCAATGGAAATAATTTTAACCTTATTTAGATTAAGATAAAATGGCATTCTAATATCTCACTATCTTATCTAGATAATTTTAGTAGTGCATAAGATATAAAAGAAGCATCTGGCAGCAGAACAGCATTCCTCTATCACAGAGTGTGTGTTCTGCACAGGCTCCCATCTGCAAACGCAGATTGAAACTTACTTTTGTGAACTAACATAAATTATGAAATATTTTCTAATCTAATATATTATCTTCCTTTTAGTGTTCTTTAAATAAAATTTTATTTTTTTCTATATATTTATTCTTCCTTCTTCCATTTTCTCCTTTAGTATGCATATAAACACTCATTGCATGAATTCACTCTTTACACAATTGTGTAACAGGCATCTTCTGTGACATATTTCTATTTTGTTGGTCTTTATATACATTTTTACTGCATATTTAGGGTATTATGTAAAAATCTTTTTATCTATTACCATTAAAGACTAGTCTTTTTGGAGCAGGTTCCTTGAACTCCCTCAGCAAAGTTAGTTTCAGGGTTGTCTGATAAAATAGGGACAAAAAATGAGAACAGCTGAAGATCCCAAATGCTCTCTACAGTCAATTGCTCGGCCTCAGAAGAGAAGAAAATAATTTCTTTATAGAACTAATGTTAAAAAAATACACTCTTTGCTAAATATTTCAATAAACATCACACATTGTTCTTTTGGACAATATCTAACTTGCCACAGAATATTAATTTACAAGTACTCTTTTTAGTGTAGTTCATGCTCAATTCAATGCCATACCATTTTCCAATAGAGAAAGTCCAACTCAGTTCTAAAGCTCGTGTGAAAATACTCTTGAAATAACGCAAGTTTCATCTGAATCACAAAATCCCAGAATTGCAGAGCCGCTGAGATGGGCAGGGACCTTTGGAAATCATCAGAGCAAGGGTCACCTAGAGCAGATTGCTCAGGACTGTCTCCAGTTGGGTTTTGAATATCTCCAAGGATGGAGACCCTCCAACCTCTCTGGGCAACCTATTGATCATCCTTATAGTGAAAATGCTTTTTCTTACATTTAAATCAAATTTCTTGTATTTCAGCTTGTGCCCATTGCCTTCTTTCCTGTCACTGAGCGCTGCTGAGAAGAATCTGGTTCTGCCTTCTTTACTGCCTTCCAGGAGGTATTCATACACATTAATAAGATCCTTCCTGCGCCTTCTCTTCTCAAGGCTGAACTCTCAGCCTTTCCTCATAGGACAGATGTTCCAGTACGTGGATCATCTATGTAGCCCCTTGCTCCACTCACCCCAGTAAGTCCATATCTATCTTGACCCAGCACTCCAGATGTGTCTCATCAGTGCTGAGTAGAGGTGTGGGTTCACCTCCCGTGACCTGCTACTGATACTCTGCTTAATGTAGCTGCAGATCCCATTGGGCTCCTTTGCCGTGAGGGCCCATTGCTGGCTCCTGTAGCCTTTTCATGAGTAGCTCTCAATGACATTGGCCAAACCCCTCAGCCCTCATGGGTGCAATTCCATCAGGTTCTATGAAACAAGAGCTTGAAAATTAGGCTTTCCAACTACGAAAATGGAGACCAACCACATTACCTCTCCCAGTAAACCTTTCCTGAAATGTTTTTAGTCTGTTTCATTGAACACAGTAGAAAAATACTCCCCAGGAGAATCTAAAATGCTCAGTAATTGAAGGCAATTAACAATACATGTTACTACTTCTCCAATATGCACACTAAAGGTCCAGCAGCCTCACTTCCTACTAAAACTTTTCTACTATGATTCTGCAAAATGTATATACACCCAATCCACAGTTCCTGACTCATATTCCCATTTGGGGTGCAACAGCTCCTATAGTTGTCACTATATTAATTGTTTGGCACTGTGGTCGGTTTTGTCTTTTAAACTTCAATCTTTTTCCCCTATTGATTCCATCACAGCTGCAGGTTTCAAATTCTTATAGCCTAGGGCAGGAAAATGTCAGTGGTTCTAAAGCAAATACCTTTCCAATTATTAGAATAAACTAATATAAAAGTACTTTCCCTATAATTCTCTTTGAATTACAAATTCATGTTGTAATTGCCAAAAATTTCTAGCAACATGAAGGAAGCAAAAGAGAAACAGAGAAAGAGGGGAAGAGAGATGGAGGGAGGAAAGGAGAGAGGAAGGAGGGAGGGAGGAGCAAGAGAGTCTTGCCAGAACGAGGATTTATTTGTGCTAAGCACATAAAGAGAGTTACAGATATGCCATTACCAGAGATACAATTTAAATAAAGCAGCTACTGGGAAATAGAAATGTTCTGTAATAGAAGCAAATAAATACTTCAATGATCACTTGAAATAATGGGCCCTGAGTTTTAATGAATTTACATTTTCTGGTAAATACTCATTTTAACTGACTTATTCTAAAGCTGCTGTATACAGGCATCTCTTGTCAAAGAACAGAAAACCTAAACGAGATGGAAATACCGTCTATGGTTTGGATTCTTTTTGTTTGTTTTTTCCAATGAGATGCAACTTTTGACTCAACCAGGGTCCTACCAAATATTTTTCAAACTAGCATGTTTCTATTAAAACTTTTGGATTTGCTGAGTTCCTTTTTATTTCAAAAAATACAAACCAAAATTATTCCCTAGATCTACATACAGAATTCAAAGTGAAACAGTCATCCAATATTTTAACCAAAGTATCTAGGTTCATTTTTCCCAAGTGGCTCCTAACATATTTGGTATTGTTTCTTGAGGGAACAAAAATTATATCAGAAATCAAGTGGAAGAAAGCAAAATAATTAGATATTTACATACTTTGCCATGAATAACTCTTATGATTTTCTGAAAATGCTACAGATTATAAACATATCAACTGAGTGATTATGAAAGTGCCAATTATAGACAATATCTGGTTTTGATTTTAGTCCTTTGAATCTCAGGAATGCAATTTAGGACTCCATGTCCTATGTTCCTATTTCATACCAAATCTGAGGAGATAAGTGGCTTAATAGGTAATACATTCAGTAAATATTCATTTCAATCAGTAACATTAGTTCCTCCAAAGATAGCTAAAGATCCTTTTTTATTGCCTCTGAGGTAGTAGTATAAAAGCTTGTATAAAAGCTTTATTTTTACTAGGCTAGTAACACTTGGAATAAAGTATTCCTTTCTAATACCTGAAGGCTTCAGGAAAATTAATAGCTTTACAAAATGAGAGTCTTCTTGAAGCATGATTCCAGCTGCAAAGCCCAGGTATCCTTAAAACCAAACTATAATGGGTTATTTTGTAATGAGACGAATATGTTACCCTTACTCTTGAACAACTCTGTAGTTGTGTAAGACAAGCTAAATAGTTTGTTGAAGATATGATACAGAAGAGGTCAGAGGAAACTTTCACTGCACTGAATCTGGAAGAGAGCCCTGAGACAAGAACTCTTCCATAAAAGAATGCATGCACAGGATAGCAGCCCTACAATGATGGTGAAAGTGTCTCAAATACTTGAAAATATCTTGGTGTAAAAAACTATCTTTTATAACTTTTTCTTAGTAGCTGAGGTCAACTGCATTTGCAACTGGTTTTGGATAATTCATATATGATAACTTCCTCTTCCGTGTTACTTGCCTGAACACAGTACAAAAAAACCTAGCAGGAACAATTAAACGTAACTTTTCAATTTAACTTAGTTTAAGACAAGAATTCAACTCAGTTTTAGACACCTCAAAGATTAAAGACAGGGTCCAATTAATAAATAAGCAACAATAATAAGAACAAAGAACACAGAATTTAGCAATTCAGTAATTTCTAATAATTAATACTACTTATGTGGGTTGGCAATAATAGAGGTATTCACAACAGGAATAAAGACCTCTCTTTTTTCATATTTTGAAACACACCTTTTATAGCATTAGTAATTATATTTCATTTAATACTAAACACAGGTATGCATGGCAGTATCTGTATATATGATGTAAACCTTCCAAATTAATTAAATGAGGAATTGGAAGGACAAATGTGTGTTTGAACGAGACCAGAAATAGAAATTTCTCTTTTTTTGGTAACAACTCTAGTTGTTTAGATATAAAGGTCACATGATCCTAGGAAAGAAATAGGGTGTTAAGCACATTTAGAGAACATATAAGAAATTTAAGAATTGTGTTCAATAAAGCACTCGATAGAGTTTGCAGGACATTTAAGAACATCCTTTCTAGCTCTTCAATACTTTTTCCAATAAGCCATCATACAGAGGATTCTTGACAAAGCGAATCATTAATACTACACATCTATCACCAAACTGCAAAGAATATAAAGTAACTTTTAGTAGTATATGGAAAATTCAGTGGTTTACAAGCATTTATTCAAGTTCAGGGCAACTTGAGATTTTGAATTAAACTTTTCTACCTCATTTGCAAACAGTAGGCTTCATGTGATTCTCAGCCTGAAGACTTACGTTCTTCAAAGATCTTGTGTTCAGACACATCATTTAACTGAGATTACTTTCTAGAAGAAGTACTGCTGTTCCAGTCCATCCAGATGCTGGTTTTTCCTGTTGAAGATTTATCAGATGATTTAAAATAATGTCTACCGAAACATTCTTTTAACTATGCAAAATTCATGGAGTTGAAAACAATTCTTGCATGATCTAGTGCCAGATATTTTAATTCTGCAGGCCACTTGCATCACATTTTCTATTGTCCTTTTCAGCCTGTTTTTATTCTTTTAGGATCACGTATTTTTATATCATATTTAGGAAGCCTGCCTTTATGTATCCAAAAGGAGTCCATATGTGTTCAGAAAATAATTTCTGTGCTATGGACAGATGGAAACTTGCCATGAAATGAGGATCCTGAAATGATTCAACAAGGGACTCAACATTCCCTGAACTTGCCAGCATGAAGGGATTTTGAAACTGTTTCCGCTACAAGCTGTCCCTCTGATACACTAGTATTTTTTCATCATGAGAAAAAGGGGCATAAGAGAACTTCGTGGGTTTTCTGCACAAGTTTTTTTGTACCACTCCCTTGACAGAAGAACAGTATTAGGAAACATAGGAATGCCAGAAAATGTTACACTTTATTAACTTTGTGAAAGCATTTTTGGTCATGAAAACTAAGAGGTATTAACAAGGTGTGTCCTGGATGGACCACAGAACTATTCACCCAGGAACAGTCACTGTTTACGGATCCAGCTTTTTGGAAACTCTTACACATCGAGTTTTACTGATTGTCTTGGAAACATATTCTAGTCCTGGCCAAACCCGGGGGAAATGCAAAGCAGAAGCTGTATATTTCATCATGAGATTTATTTTTTTTTTCCCTGCTCTGCTCTTGGCTCCTGTGTCGTCTGGTTTGATCAGACTCACCACCTTTCTGAGGAGCCCATGTGCTATTAGTAGTGGATTCCCAAGGCTGTTGCTTAGATGAATTCAGCAAAGTGGTTCAGCTCAATTTCAGCGAGGAAACAGTTAAAGAGCTCAGTGTTCCCCTGTGCCCGGGAGGCAGCCTTTGTGTTTAACATTGGCAGGGGCTCAGTTTGGGCTGGAGGTTTGTTTTAATTGGGGGAGGGGGCAGAAAAGAGGGGACGCTCCGACTTCTTCTTCGGTCTGCCTTCTTTTCTTTTTACTGATCTAGCGGAGGTGGAGATTTTCAATCCCACCCAGTCAGACGCAGGCAGGAGGATCCGGTAAGACTATCCCAGGAAAAGGCACTCGGAGGAAATTCTCGGCGGCGGCAGCAGCAGCCCCAGCATGAGCGGGAGCCCCAGCCCGGCGGGGGTGAGTGTGTGCCGGGGCCGGGGGGGAGCCGCTGCCCGGCCCTGGGGACACCCAGCATCGGGACACTTTGAACACTTTGAATAAGGCTCCGGATAGCGATTAGGTGGCGATGGTGCACCTCTGTGTGTGTTTGTGTGTGTGAGAGGGAGAGAGGGAGAGAGGGAGAGAAAGAAGGGAAGACAGGCACAAGGCAGCTTGGGCTAACTGTTATTAAATAAAGTTTAACAATTTACAGATCTTGTCAGATGCTCTATATAGGCTGCGGGGGAGGTGGTACTGATTTACCAAGTGCTTGTTGGAATCGATCTTTTGCTAATGGTACAAGGAGAGAATGTTTTCTTCTGTGTTAAGAGGCAGAAACACAAGGCAATGGTCCCAGCAGCAGAGAGCTCTCACTGTCTCTGCCGGAATGGGAGACAACCAAGAGAAATTCGTCCTGGCGGCGGTATTTCTTTCAGTGCTTTCCTGCCCTGGTTGAGTTTATTAGCTGCCTTTTGGCCAGCTTAATCACTGTTAAGGTTTTGCCTCGTCTTTATGCACTTTGAACGATTTCATTTCCAATAGCAGGGTCTCTTCTGGTGAATCTCGGCATGGGAATTTTTCTGGCTTTGACACCCCAGGCAAGTTAGGAGTTTTGTTCTCTGCCCCTGCGGTGCTGCAGGAGCACACGCGTGTGCCCTCCGGTCACACAACAGCCTCTCACACACTCCAGGTGTTCAGATTATACGCGAAGGAGAATGGTAGATGACGTTATTACAAAAAAAGTTATTACAGATGCTAGCACGTTACTTATATGAGACGGTTTGCCTGTTACATTCTGTACGAATATAATCACTTTGAAAATACGCACAGAGGAATGAAGGACTGTCAGGAATCCATAAGAAAATTTCCTTTGAAATGATGATATTAAACATTTTCTAGTCTTGCTTCTGATGGAAAAGTTTCTTCCAGGAGAGGGAAGAGATGGTAATTGGCGATTTTGTTTCTAGCTTTGCATGCTGGCGGCATGATTTCCGTGATACCACCACATTCATATGATATACATATCAAATTTTCACATGAAAAGGTCATTAAATAAAGAGGATCCTAATAAAACCACTAAAGCATAGGGCTGTGGGTTCTGTTCATAGCTGTATCACATTTACTTGGGCAAGTATGAACTTAGGAAAGTCATTTAAATCATTAGTGATTCCGTTTTTCCGTTTGTAAATTGGGGAACCATAGTCACAGTAAACTATTAAAATGTTTTATGAATACTTGCCTGAAAAGAGTCACAGTCAAATATGTGTGATTTAGAAACCTGAAGTGAAAGCATTTACGTCATGCAAACTGTTTCTAACTGCCCTGAGATACCATCGTAACCAGCACTGAATAAGGAAGGATTTACTATTTAGTATATTCCACTTTAAAATCCAGTGCATAGGAACTGACAGTCAGTCAGATCCTCCTCTCAAATATACCAATATAAAAGACTGTGAACGTGGATCCCTGCTGTGAGGGATGGGCACTCTACACACCAGACAGGACTGCTCAGGTTAACATTGCGTTTGCTGCTGTATGTAGGTACATACACACTTCTACAGACCACACACAACGGAACAGGGTAATAGTAGTAAATATTTATACTGTGGCTCCTATCAGTAAATTGTCTCCCACATTCTTTCTCTGGTAAATTTCTTGCCATAAACTCTGAATTAATAGCCCCATAGGGAATTAAATTAGGATTCATTTATTTAGAAGATCCTCCTAAATCCTTCATGTTAATCCCTAGAAATCAGAAAGTTATAAATACTTTACTTTCCACTCTTTTTTTGGCAACACTGCAGCACTTCCTCTTGTTTTGCAGTTACGAGCCATGTAAAAAAAAATATCTTTATCATAAATTTAACTGATGCTTCAAGGAAATGGACTTGAGTGGCCTCCTTGGTTTCACTGGAGGTGTAGGGTCTATACCCCCTGTGGCAGGGAGCCAGCTCTGGTGGTTACACATAGGCAGGCTTACTTATTGGGACAGAATGCTACATCCTTTTCTATCTGGAAATGTCATGAATTGTTGCTTTGAATACTAAACCAAGTATTTTTTATCTTTAAAAGAACTTAATTTTTTATAATTAACTTCTGAACGTGAGTGGCAATGACATTCAGTAACCAAATGACACAAAGTTCAAAGAGATTTTCCTGGCCTGAGGTCTACCCTGAGACTATACAAGTCTTCCTCCTAATATTTAGGGATTTTGGATCTGGTCCCAGTTTTGATTTGAAATCCAGGTAATTATAAAATCAGAGAAAAATAATATAAAGTCTCATTGTTGCAACATATCAAAAATACTCAGAAAATTAACAAATTGACTACCTTTCATTATTAGTGCAGTGCTGCTGCCTTACTTTTTAAAAGAAAATATAGTAACTTTTTATTTAATCTAAAATATCATTCAGCAGCCTCCGAGGCCTCTCTTTGCTGGTACACTTTTCTTGCAAGACTGTATTTTACAAAAGAACTTCATCTACCATATTTTTTCCATTCATATACATATCCCAAACTTTTGCCAGATCTCATTTGTGTAAGATATCAGTTACTTATGGATTTTTTTTGTTTCCATTTTTCAGACAGTAAATGGGGGTAATCCAGATATCAGAGTAGCACTGTGATTATAAGCAGGTGTTTATATGTATGTGCTGTAGAGACTGTACATTCAATTACTATTCCTAAGTGAGAAACATGGTGTGTTGTCTATCTGTTGTATTGATTCTGTGGTCCTTTCTTCTTTTTTGTTTTTGTTCATTGTTTTTCTGTGCAGGTGAAGAAGTGAGAATTATCTCACTGAAATACTGAAAAAAACCCCCCCGTCTCACTGAATTTGCTCTTTTGGGACTTCAGGATGGAAGCCTTGTGTTTAAGAGTTTCCTTGCTGCTGCTGGTTCCGGGATTTGTCCTCAGTGACAGCTCTGACAGATCCGCTGCCAATCGGAGTGACTTGGGAAGCTACCTTTCCACTTTCTCAGGGATCGAATCCAGCATACTGCTCACCACCAGGCAGCCCCTGGTGTCCAACCAAACTGTCAAATGCTCCCAGCAGACTAAGATCGCTGAAACTTTCAAATACATTAACACGGTGGTATCTTGTGCTATTTTCATTGTTGGAATGGTTGGGAATGCAACTCTGCTGAGGATCATTTACCAGAACAAGTGTATGAGGAATGGCCCCAACGCACTGATAGCCAGCCTGGCACTAGGAGACCTTATCTATATCGTCATTGATATTCCTATCATTGTGTACAAGGTAGGATGCAACAACAATACATTCTAATTGCAATTTCCTTACAAGTACACTGTCTGTTCTCTGTGGTTACTCCTTTGTCTAAGGAATGCTCTTTTGTCAATGAATAGTCCACCTAAATACAACTCCTTTTCGTTCTACAACAGAAACCTTGCTTCCAGGTCTCACTTCCATAAAGAAAAAGTGTATCTCCTTTTAAAGATGATGTAGTTCTTAACTCTGAACCAAAGCACTGCCTTGGGCTTTTCACAGGAACTCTTCATTTATTACAGCTACTATAGCTAGCAAAAGAATTTATGAGGGAAGACATTTTATAAACTGTTCTCCTTGATGGACACACAGCATTGGACTAGTTGCTATTTTTGGAATATCCCGATTTTATGTTTTTACAGAAAATACTCTGTGATCTGTAGGCTTCACGTTATGACTTTGCAGAGAGAGATTATGTCAGTTAAGCTCAGCAATAAGGTTTTAATTTAATATTCATTAATAGCAGATTGTCAAAATTATTTCAGAGTTAGCAAAACCAATTATATCACAGAACATTTTTGAAGTATTAAATTTCACCTGGATTTGTTAAAGTGTAAAAAGTATCCTCAGCAATTCTTTAATCTGGTATTAAGTTATCCTGACCAGTTTTTTTTAATTTTCCATTTTAATTAAACAAAGCCTTAAAGCAGTGCCTTTCCTGATGCCATATATGTTTACTTATGTAACTTGCATGATCCCAGAACAGGCTTGAATGAACAAAACTAAATCCTCTTTTAATATATCTTGCTGATACTCATAGAATTATAGAATCATAGAATTAATATGATATTAACTTATCTTGAAAAATTGTCAAAGAATTTTGTAAGCTTCTATCTATACCTTTGTGGATTGTACACAGGTGCATAGCTGACAGTATATTACAATTTTTCTTTCATTTCTCAGTAAAAGCTTAAGGTGTTTCTGTTAGTAAACAAAACACTGACATAATGAAAAAACCCATTCCTCACAATTTTGGCCATTAAAGATTTTAGAGACTTAGCTTTTATTTACATGTGTTTTAAACAAACCGTTTTAACGCATAACCTTATAATAAATAGTGTCCTGTAGTTTCAAATTGGATTTTAAAATTAAAGAAACAGTTAATTGAAAGACTAACGCATAACCTTATAATAAATAGTGTCCTGTAGTTTCAAATTGGATTTTAAAATTAAAGAAGCAGTTAATCGAAAAGAGTTCTTTTGTATCTAGATAACTATAGACATCATAACTATTGACCTGCATTTATAACACAGGTATTGACAGGACAAGATCATAAAAGTTTGAATTCATTAATGGATTAAAAATACATGAATGTGCATACACTTTGTGTATATATTGTGTGTACGGACAAGATCATAAAAGTTTGAATTCATTAAAGGATTAAAAATATGTGAATGTGCATACACTACATTTGTGCCAAGGCATATTACCCACTGTAAAATACACTATCTGTCTCTGATCCTCCAGTAGTATAAATTACACATAAGTCTTTTAACTTCATCTGGTTTTAATATAATATCAATTTGAAGCTAGGATAAAGACTGCTAATAATAATGCACATGATTTAATGTAAATTCTAGTTTCCACTTTTCAAGATTCCACCTGGAAAATAAAATAATCAAATTGTTGACAAGATAGCAGACATATGTAGAGTATTTTGGATTAACAAGCTGATGAGAAAGATTAGCCTGATTTGAGATTCACCTGTCTTCTGTAGCTGTGTGGATGCCTAAGGGGACATGGCACTGGGGTTCTGCATGTCTTCATTATTCTTGATGAACTGGACTTGTGTCCTGGACTGCATCTCCCATGATGCATTACAGTTTCCTCACTGGTAATTTATCCTGATGTCTTTATGGATAATTGCTAAGGCACTGTTCTTACTTCTTACTGTATTTCTGATAAGAAATTTTAAGGAAAAATGGCATGTGTTTTTTTCAGAGCTGAGTTTGGGAAAGAACAGGTATTTTTATTACACAATTTTAACCTTTCAAGAACTTTGTTTATTACACAATTTTAACCTTTCAAGAACTCTGCTGCTTTTTTACAAAGAGGAATAGAAATCTGGAATTAATTTTGCCTTTCAGAATTGCCTTTTGATGGTCTTCTGAAACATCTTCTAGTTAAAAGTAACAATATTTTTTACACTCCCTTTCTTACTTTGCAATACATTTTTTTCTATTAATTTTCTGACACTTCTTTGGTATTCTATAGGTTTGCTTGCCTTGCTCTATCTTATATGATAAGCTAAACTGTGGTCCCAAATGAAATTACCTTAGGCTATATGAAAAGTTACTTCTGTACTGCAGAGAAGTGTTTGATAAATAAAGGACGCGAATTAAACTGCAGCCCCTTGACATCAATGTATGTCAATTCCCACATGCAAGAAGGCAGAATGAAAATCACATTTACAAGCATTCCAGCTTTTAGTAATATTTTGAATGCTTGAACCTCCAAAATAAATTACTTAAAAATTACCATATACAATCATCTTGTGTAAGGTTAGCTGCCTGTATTCTCATACAGGGAAGCATTTATAGCATTTATAAGGGAGTTTTAGTATTTCTGATAAGAAATTCTGTTATTATTTATAGTCCATTTTTCATATAAACAATTCAGTAATATGTCTGCTTACATTAGGAGTTGATTTTACATTTTGTTAAATAGCACTCCTGTTTGTATCACTAGGGATCCTAAAATCTGTCACACCATTTAGCTCCTCTTGTTCAGTGACAGTATGAAGGGGTGACCACTAGAAATATCGCAATTTGAAAGTGGTCCTTTAAGTTTTTTAAGGAAAAAAAAATACAGCAGTTTTATTTTTGCTTTAAAGTTTAAAGTACTTTATACACTTGGTTTTGAACTTTATTTTAAAGATTCTTGTAGCTTCAGTCAGCCTCATGCTGAACGATGTATTAGCATCCTATATAAACAAATGGTGTCAAACACTTAATACCTTACAGGTCAGATCTTCATTTTTAGGAGGATAAAATGGCTCTGAAGTCAGAATTAGAGTAAACAAGCATTCATCTGCATATTAAAATACCCAATAGTACAATATTAAGATGGTCCTATCTTATAGAACAAAATATGCAATACTATGTAATTATAATGTAATGCCAGAAATAGGTATAATTATTTTCCTGAAACATAAGGTAGAGTTAACTATTTTGAAACTACTTTCAAAAGAGAAGTAATGTTACTGATGTTCAAATCCATTTTACAAATCCTTAGAAAGAAGTGGCTATAAGATATATATATAGTAACTGAAAATGTAAGTTCCCGGGAGAATTGTGTCCATCATTCTGTTATGTGTTTATACTATTAACAGAGATGTGATGCTGGGGGAAAAAAAAAGAAATTATGTAATTTATGTCAGCTAAAGATATAGTCACAGGCATTTGACATTTTTATTCTTTCTTCACAGTACAGTAGGTCCAAAAATTCCCCCTTAATTTCTCCAATTATTGTAATTGTATAGTGGATTTCCCCTAGCAATTTGTTAAATGGATTGAGATGTGAGTAATATTCATAAGCCTCCTTTGAAGATATTCTGGATGTATTAAAGCCCCATTACACTTAATTATCACTAGCATATCCACTTGTAGTATCAAATCAATATTAAAAATCGTAACAAATTGAGTTTTACAGGAAGGGTGCCAATTTTAAATCCAGCTTTAATAGACCAAACTAAGACAATTTCATTTTCAATCACATGTTTATACAACCTGGACCCAAACAGTTTCCTTTTTACTCAAAACATACCCATATCAGACATTCAAGATGCCAAAGCCTAAAGCCTCCAAATCAGTAAGAATTACTTCATTGCAGTGAAAAAGAAGATTGGGAAATAGAATTTTTATGTTTTATGCTGCTGTAAAGGTGGGATTAAGGCACTGAAGAAAAGATGGGTTTCACATCTCCTTTATCATACTTCCTTTTTTTCATACCATCTTATCAGGTGGCGTAGCACATAGCCGAAATCTGCTACATCACCTGCACTACCTATCACGGCCATATGTCTTTGCAGCAAATAAGCTAAGTTTGAATGCAATGTATAAAAATTTCTTTAGAGGACTGCCTTCCATACAGAAACTAGACAATTTTCTAAGGCTATACATAGGCAGCAGCAGAATAACCATAGCATTACTATTGCCTTAGCTGTGCTAAAGCTCTGGAAAGCCCTTACAACTGCTGCTGCTGCTGTCACTAGCTAAAGTTTAGCAGAGCAACAGCAAGAACAACTTGTTTGCTCCACAGAAAAAACAGTCCATAGCTCTTTCATAGAATCATAGAATTTTCAAGATTGGAAGAGACCTTTCAGATCATCTAGTCCAACCATCAACCTAACACTGACAAAACGCATCACTAAACCATGTCGCTGAGCACCATGTTCACCCATCTTTTAAATACCTCCAGGGATGATGATTCTACCACTTCCCAATTTTTCCTAATATCCAGTCTACACCTTCCCTGGCACAACTTGAGGATGTTTCCTCTTGTCCTATTGCCTGTTACTCAGGAGAAGAGACTGACCCCCACCTCTTCTACAACCTCCTTTCAGGTCTCCCCTCAGCCTCCTTTTCTCCAGGCTAAGCAATCCCAGCTTCCTCAGCCGCTCTTCATAAGACTTTCCAGGAGCTCAGCCTTCCTGAGCTCCAGGACTTAGAAACACTCAAGGCCAAGGCTCTCACTTTTAGAATGGCAAAGTTCAGTTCTAATATGTTATTGGGAAGTCCTGAGCTTTCTCTGCTTCCACTTCTATGCAATTTAGAGAAAAAATGTTTACATTAGTTCTATTTATTTAAAAATGACTGACATAGTATAATTTATGTCAATCCTGTCTTACATCTTAATATGCTTAACTCCTTAAACCATTAGTTTATAAAGAAGTAGACTAAGCAAATTAGCCAGCTTCTAACCTGTTTCTTTAAATGTGAATAAAAACATTTTCCTAATTATTTTACTGATATAAAGTGAAAGAAAACAAGAAGAGTGTCCACTGCTCAAACAGCTCAAGAAGATGATGTTTTCTTTAATGAACTAAGCTTTTTTGTTGCTTACCTCAGTTGTGCCACCATCTAAATCGGAGTAGCCCACCTAGCACGTTATGAGTCTAAATAGAAAAGGTACTGGCAGTACACAAACATCTTCAGCCATTTTGTCTTCAGTAAAGGAAGACTCAGCTGAGGCATTTCTAGCCATGGGCATTTTTCAACATCAGAGCAAATGCGTGTTAGCCAATTCCTTCTTAATCACAAATTACTTGGCATATCTGATTACCTTTGCTGACAGAATTATGTTACACATAAGCAGGGATAATTAAACACTTTCAGACTGATCCTGTAGGCTAATATAACAAGTGATATCCACAGTAGTTATACTTTTGTCCCAAAGGATTACAAGGCCAAGCCCACAGCACACATAAAGTTAAGTGTATTTAGAAAAGAAACCCCCCTTTAAAAGCAAAATTTGTCACGTGTGGAGCCTATATTTCTCAACGAAGTACTAACACTAGTAGGAAATTCTGAGGCCACCAGTTTAACAACTGCATATTGGCTTTCACTGAAGCTTATCAGTGATTCCAAGAAGCAACACATTTGAAGTCCAGTGTGATGCAGAAATTCATATAACTTGTTCAGAACATGACCTATTATTTGGGTGTATGACTCCATGCAGTGCTCATACATAAAAAATCTAGAGGTAGCATGGGAATAGATTGCTGAATCCTGAAGGCAGAAGTTATGCAAAATGGAACAGGGAAGGGAAGTCCATCAGGAATCTGTTCTCTCCATTTACCAACTACAGCTTCCTAGCAGAAAGTGTTTAATATGCATAATGAGGTAGGAGTTAAGGAAGAGATTTTATATTCTTGTTCTTAGTTAAAGATCCTGTCTGCATTTAACTAATGGCTGTACTTTGGGGAGGTGGGATATATGTTCCCTTCAAATGCACAGGCATCTCCTCCCTCATCTTCGGTTTCACATCTCATGCCTGCCTTGCTTTCTGTGGATTTGTAGTACTGTGTAGTGCCTAGAGACTCTAAGTTTAACAGAGTATTTTAGTGTGTTTGCTCTCTTTATTTTTCAATCAGCTGAACTCTACAGATAACAAGGAATTGTTTTGATTGTGCATACCCAGGGTTTACCAGTTCTGCAGTAATTTCTTAGCAATCCTGTCACTCTCTTTAGCAACACACAAAAGACAACACAGCTGGAAGAATAACAAAAGCAATATTTTGCCCAGGGATTGAAAAAAGTCTTTTGAACAAATCACATAAGTACACCTTGCAGCTCATTGCCCTGAAGAAGAGCAGTACAGCTTGAGAAATAGTCTACCTAAAAGGATGGGAAGTTAGCCAACAGCACAGAACAACAAAAAAGAAACTAATCCTACTTTGTAAACAGCAAAAATACCACAGGGGAGATGTCTAGAGTTGTTAGGAATGCTTTACCACTAAGTAGATTTTTGTAATAAATATAAACATTTTAACAAGACTGTAAAACTTGGGATTTATTTTTTTTACTAGTTAGTTGAGACAATGTTCTGCTTCAAAAAGAGGGCGTTTTTCTTCTTACCTTTCATGATCTCTTGAAGTATAATCTATTTTCTCTTGTGCAAAAACTATACATTCCCTTCCATAGCTGCCTAAGCAGGAGAAATAGACTGTAGGCATTCACGAAATGGCATGAGACCATCTGCTACCTCCACTTTACTCAGCTGAGCAAAGACAAACAAAATAGCAAAAAAAGCTGTGGTATGGCAAACCAGAGGAAAAAATGTCTTTGATGGTTCTCATGCATCCCCACATAACCTTTCTTCCTTCCAGAAAAAAAAACACAGTCAGTCTTTTATCCACCCAAAGTTGCAAAATTAGGAATGTATTTCCTGCAAATTAGAGTTGAAGAGATGCAGAGTGCCTTCTCTACCATGGCAGTATCACGAATAAGTATAAAGAAAAAAGAAGTGATACTGAAGTCAGCAGAAGCCCGAACTGTGATATAACCATGATATACTCAATATTGGGCTTGTGCCCTGCATTATAAATGTTAGCCTTGTTCTTTGCTTTCCTCTACTCATTGCCCTTCCCAAAGTTGAGGCTTTTCACTCCAGCAGTCGGAAGGGAAAGAATACCTGGAGACAGGCTGTGCTCTATCTCCTTCACCCTTACAGCTCTCCATCTTTCCAGCAAAGTGGCAGAGCACAGCTGAGTTACATATGTGGGATGAGCAACAGTCTGTGGGTCCCAAGCAAGAAACAGATGAGGGTTGTCCTGCAATGCAATTCTGTCTTGGATGTACACGTTGTAGGAAGAAGAGAAAGGCTTTTGTTGGCCTCAAGAGAGAGAGGCATTTCTCTCTCTGTCTTGAGAGAGAGAGGCACTTCAACATGCAGTGAATTCTTGTCCTATGAATTTTCATGGGGACAGAAGGGTCCCAGTTGAGTCACTGAATCAAAATACCACAATCAAAACATCACAAACAGGAGACTCAATACACCCATCTTCCTAACTAACCAGTCTTACAGCTCAGAGACAGGAGGAACGCTTCAGTCAGAACCATCATCTTTTGTCACGTAATGCAGCCAGCTCACTGGTCTAGACCTTGGACACTTCTGTGTTCAGTCAGATTTCACCTGGATTCCAGCTGAAACACCAGGTACCATATTTGGCTCATGCCTTGAAGCACACAAGAGCATGCACAATTGCAGAACACAATGTAAGACAGAGCTTTACTAGGACAGCATAATGTCTCCTACAGGAAACTAGCCTTTAGAAAATAAACTATAAAAACCCACCAAATCTGCTGATTTAACAAAACCAGAGGAATTTCTCTTGTCTTTCATTCTGGGCTATGTTTCAAGAAAAGGAAATCACCCCAGAATACACTAGTTTTGTAACTCTTACTCCACAGTGAGAAGATGCTGGTCACTTATACAAGTAGATGTTATCTATACAAACAGAAATCTGGTTTGGTCTGTTTCTCCATTACTGCACAAGTGTAACAGAAGTCATGAAATTAAGAAGGTATTTCTATTTGTCCTGCTGAAGACAGAGCAGAAACCCTGACTACCATGGCTGTTGCCAGAGTTGTTGCATCAGTATAACTGAACACTGAAATGCCATGAAACTCAGGAGAGTACCCTCATGAAAGTGGCATGAGGGACAAGGACAGTATGTATGAAACACAGTCCAGTTTCTGGGAAACAGATCTGTCCACAACGATGGTCCCAAGTGGATATAGGAAGAGAAAGGCTCTGGAGCACTAGGCTGAGATCAGAGTAGGAAAGGGCAGGTATGAGACCTTTGCTTTCCTCCTCAATGCCACGTGGCAGAGAGAGGGGACCTCCTGATATGTAGTTGTTTACCGAGGCAGTTTTTAGAGAGCAGCTTAGAGGCGGTTCATATCCAGCACCTAACCTAGTCCATCTATTTTGGGCTGAGCTCCAGGGTCATCATCTGCCTGTAAACACACAGTATCAGCCCAGTATTAGATAAACACTGTGGATGCACATGAGCATGTACTGGTGAATACTCATGTGGTTGGATTATAACATTCTCTCTTTTAGACTATATATAAATTGCTTGGGATGCACAGTGGGACTTTATCTATGTTTTGTACATCAGCTAGCATACTAATGGGGGTTAGAAAATAGCAACAGCAGTAGAATAAAATCAACGGAGTGACATTTAAAAATCATTGCGAAGGAATGTTCTCAGCCCTGCTGTCTTGTTTGTTTCTAGCTGCAACGTCAGGGCAGAGAGGCCATATAAAGCAGCAGAGAAAGGGGGATGCTCAAGGAAGCTGTGGCTGTCTGGTCACTTTGCTGAGATTTTTTTAAGACCAACAGCAGAACTTTGAAATCTTGGTTTCTGATTTCAGTGTAAAAATATGCTGTTGACTACGCTCTTTTCTCACTCAGGAATTGCACCACAGTTGAACTGTATGAAATACTCCTAAGTTGTAAACTGCACATGGAGAAAAGTTTGTTTTTTCCTAAGTTGTAAACTGCACATGGAGAAAAGTGCATTTCCTCTGCCGTATGTCTTCTTTTGAAATCTCAGAGATTTTGTGAGTGGGTTTGCAAAAACACAATCCATTTCACCAACTCATGGAGAACTGGGATACAAGTTGGGATAATCAGTCTGATTCCTCCTATCTTTGTGCCTTGAGAGAAACTGTAATGTACTATAATTTTATACTCATTTTGTTTGGATATTAAAGAATGCAAAACCACTAGGAGAGCAGAGCCGGTATTCTCAGTCCTTATATTGTATGTAAGTAAATCAAGGCTAATTCAATTAAATTCCTGGGCCCAGTTTTTTTTAATACAAAATAAATGTGTTCTTTCCCTCTGAAGTTTCTCTACCCTGCTAGGGCAGAACACAGGCCAATGGACTTGTTTTGATGTAAAATTAGTAAAACCAAAGACAGGATCAGATTTGCCAACTAAAAATATCTACAGAAGAAAAAACTGGCACCTGATCCAAGAGGAAGTAATGAATGCATAGCTGATGCGGAATGATAATGGAGTATACCCATGGAAATGATTGCAAAGTTAATCTAAAAAAATCAAATAATTCTGATCCCGGTGATTTTGATTAAGATCAACTTGAAAAGAATGTCTAATGATTTGATACTGATGTTACTTCAATTAGTGGAAAAGTGTAAGAAACAAAAGGAATAAAATACTTTTAATCTTAAAAAAGGAGAGCTTCCTGGGGTGTGAGGAAGATGTGTACATGCTGGAACCACGATAAAGATTCTCTGTGAGGAGTAATGAGTTAGTGAACCTTTTTCAAGTACAACACTTTTCTTTTTGAAGCTAATATTTGCCTTGTAGTAACACAGTTTCACAGTCACTACAAAGTGCTTCATTTCCATTGCTGGGTATGCGCTACAGCCACAGTCAGTGCACAGAAATGAATAGGTGGCTATCTTTCAGATGCCTTTTAAAGTGTGATCTATAATGATAAATCAGTTTTGGGGCTCTGTTTGGCACAGGGGATTGACAAAAGTCTGGTAGGGCCTCTTTTCCCTGGCAGTGCCATTTATAATTTAGCCTTCACTCAGTGATGCCTGAAAACTATTCAGATTTCACCCAAACCCAGACAGGAGTTTGGAGCTGAAATTCCACGTTACTACAACTGGCTGGAGAATTACCATGGATTTAGATTACCCCTTCTTTTTCAAAAATTTTTTCTGCAGCCCTGACATAAACTAAAGCCTCATGCAAGAGTTGTAGGCAAAAGGCAAAAATATGCCCTGCAAAGATTTGTTACTATATTGCAAATCTATCTAGAAAATAATTCTGCCAGAGATTTCAATGTATTTCATTCAGTATATAAGTACAGATAAAATTGGAGGAATAATCAACAGCTTGCAGGTATAATCTCATTACCTTTTTTACTGAAGGTACTGACAATAGTTAAATCACCAATACAGGTGATCCATTCCCTAGCCTTCTGGCACAAGGGGGACTGGCTTTCATCAAATATGATTGTCCTAAACTGGAATACCATTGCAAAGGTGCTCACATTTTCTCTGCTGTGGTCTTGATGGTAAATAGCAAACATAACAACTTTTATATGATATTCTAACACTCTCAAAAACTAGGGAATATTCAAACTTGGATTGATCCTATAGGTTACGTTGAGAAATCTGATGTTAATATTCAGCAGAAGAGAAAAAAATAATCCAGTAAAAAATATAATGCCTAAAAGATAACTAGATTCCTATTTAATAAGCAGTCATACACATAGGTTTGTTTCACAGTATTAACAACCAGTTGGCTGAAAGCTATGAGTTGCTAAAATCTATCTTGAAATACAAGTAATCAATATGAATATGGTCCTAGAAAGACACAGGCAGTATGTAGTACATAGCTGCTTCCAGTTTTTTTGAGGTATTATTTGGGGGGAAAAAAGCACAAGTAATTCAGCATTGTGATAAATGGCTATAAAAAAAAGGGGGGTGTACACAAGCCAGATCAGGACTGGTGAAGAAAAGATGAATTCTTACAAGCCTGACATTCAGTGATGACCATCCTGTACTCTACAGCAAAGTGCTCTGAAAAACTCATGCCATGAGACTTAACTGAGGCAAAGGCAGATGTGAGTTTTAATTCCCCATAGTTAACATTTATATTGTTAAAGGTAGTGATTACTAGTATGTTTCAATGTAACAGTAGTTAAGATAGAAATAAAATGTTTACTTTGAATACTACAGTTCTCAGCCAAAACCAAAAATTGTTTTTCTAATCCTACAGACAGAATCCACCCACTTTTACTAGATGAGTGTGTTCCAGAGCCTAAGCTTTTACTTAAAAAAAAATAATTCTAGTCCTTGTGGGTGCAAAGATAACTCTCAAAACATGAAGTGAGTATAAGCAAAGTCTGCCCAAGTATGAAGATGGCCTGGCAGAACAGGTCTGCAAGAAAATAAACTCTGAAAACAACAACTCAATTTTTTATCGATTAATTATATTCCAAACGGTATAATCTTTGTTCAGTTTTAACTGTAAATGTTAAAAATATATTATTCATAGGTTGTGCTTATCATTGAAAGAACAAAACTAATTTTTGCATGCAGAATGCAAAGGCATCAGTCTTTGCACGTTTGTGCAGATGAAAGTATGCTTCCTTGTTCCCTGTTTCCCATTCTGCACTCTTTCCCAGGAACTGCTAGACTGTGGCACATCATACATCATGTATGTATTTGGAAATGCTTGTTCTGCCACCAGTTTATCTTCATCTCATACACTTGATAATAAAACTGTTGTGAAGTTTAAATCTATTTTAGTTCCATAAAACTGCTCCAGGTCTGGATCTGACTATCTTCAAAAATTCAGCAAAATTAGGTTTTAGAAGCTTTTAGAAGCTTTCAGAAGCTTGGGTTAGGTTATAATTGTTACTCCATGATGTATCATTTGCTGTCTTCCTCTGAACCGAATAAAATATCTCCAAATTTAGCTGGTACCATCAAAATATTCTGTGTTCTAGACTTTGTTCAGTAAGGCTTAATATAAAACCAATGATTGCACGGTAGTAATAATTATCTAATTATCCAGTAAGACAATTATTATTATTGCCTTTACAAATGTGCCCCTTGTTTAGGGGATACAAGATCCACTGGGATGTTGACAAAGTTACATATCTGACTCAAGCACTTGATATTTTAATTTCAAATGTAATGCTTTCTATTACACAACCCCTTTAACAGAAGCTGATAAAAGTATAAGAACTGCTGGGCTACATCACACAACAAACTCATCTTACTTCTTATTCACTATCCTACCCCTGACAAAGGCTCAGCAGTAGAGACTTAAGAAGAAGATTAAAAAACACAGTAGTGCAAGGGTGATGTTTAGTCTTCTGGTGAGAAAGTTTAGTGACTTCATTTTTCAAAAGAACTATTCATGGTGACTGTAAGATCCCTTTCTTGAGTGGATTCAATTAAGTTAGAGCTCACTACTTTGTATGGACTTCACAATTTTTCACTTATTACACATATTATCTAAATAACTGAATGTAATCTGCCATTTTGCTGCCAGGAAGTCAGTAAAGGGAGATCTTTTGTGAATCTGCTGACAGTTGCAGATTTGACTACCCTGAATAATTTTGCATCCTGTATTATGTATGTGTACTTGTTCAAAGCCTTAATAGTTACAGCTAGAAATATTACTGTTTACATGCCAATTATTCACAACTATTCACATAAATCAATGTATTCATATCTGTTATGTAAATGCCTCCTTAGAAATACCAATCTAAACTCATTCACGTCTTTCCAAATGGATGCTTTTCTGTTGCCTTGTAGTACAGCCCACATGTACGTATGATGGTAGTCCTTTAAAACATAATATGGAACAAATTACACACACATAATATTTTCTCTGCACACTTAAGAATCTGGCAGTGAATATTGTCATGAATTACATAGTGGGACGTTTATAATGACAAGAATCTACTTGCGTGCAGCATGAGAATTTGGCTCTGAGGTATTTCATTATGAACTATGAGCTACGCTTTGACTGCTTGGTTCTGGGACATGGTAATTGCAACCATATATGACAGGGTTGAGTTATATTTTCATTATTCAGTACTGGTGGCTGAAGCACAATAATAAAAAATCTTTTAACAAAGCAAGTTACTATTACAACAGTACAAGGTCAACAACTAAGTTTGAGCTTTCGCCCTCTGTGCTTCTATAGTCGCTGTTATTTTCCAGATTGACTCAGTACTAAGGGAAACCCTTGAGGTATGGAGAATTCAGGGTTACAATAGCTGTGTCTAAAACAAGAAATAATTACAATTGTTATATACGTGCTAAGTTACTGTTTAAATATTCTGATTATTGTTTATCTTCTCTTTAGCTCCTTGCTCAGAAGTGGCCTTTTGGAGATTCTGAATTTGGACAGTTTCTTTGCAAATTCCTTCCCTTTATACAGAAGGCATCGGTGGGAATCACAGTCCTTAACCTCTGTGCCCTTAGTGTGGACAGGTACAGCATGTTTTACTCTTTTGACAGACACCATTCTTGCCCTTGCAGTTTTCCTAAAAAAGGGAATACTCAGTATGGTTTTCTCAGTCTTGCCCTTGCAGTTTTCCTAAAAAAGGGAGACTACAGGCAGACTACAGTAGAGATGTAACTTACATTCTGGTTTTTGATATACTGGCTAAAACAAAGCACCACATCTGTGATTCAAAGTGTAATATTAAGTCATTGAACTACTTAACTTTACTTTTTTCTTTTTTTAAAAAGATATTTAAAAGTTCTAGTAAAACATTATCTCAATTTCCTTTACCAGACAAAAAATTTTTGGGGATTTACCTCAGTATTCAGACATATTTCTTTCATATGACCGAATGTTTGTTTTGTATTTGAACAGGATCATCTTAAAAATAGTTTTTTTCTACTCACTGCCCATGGACAAGTGTTTATTTTTATAATTTTTATAACTAATTGACTTTTGTTGAAGAACATGATGGAAACTTGCTTTGGTAGCTTGATGTTGATAGTTTGAAAATTAATGTCTCTGTTAGAAGCGCTCAGGGAGACACATAAACTTTTTAATAGAACAACAGCTAAGATGCTTTTGAACATTATTATTTTATGGTTTTCTTCTTCATCCATTTAAGGCAATAGCAGATGAAGACTTCACTTCTGTCAAAGCTATTTTTATTGCTCTTGACTTTACTTGATCATGTTCCAGTCCAAAATATCCATAATTCCAATACAGAAAATATTGATTAAAAAACCACATTATTTGTATTAGTACAGCGATGCAAAGTTAAAAGAAACTTTGAAATTAACCTTGGTTTGGTGGTTTTGCATAAAAAGGTTTGCAATGGATGAGTAACTTACTAGCATCCATACCTGAAATACAGTTCCTTATTATATTAGTAACTCATTAGCTGAAGCCAGAAACAAAAAAAATGTAACACAGGCAAGTGTTCTATTTCCATTTTTCCATCTGAGAACTATGAAAAGCATTCTATTTATCAACCAGTATCTGTCCAGCATAAAATACAATCCCATGGATTGCTCTAAGGAATAAATCATAGATCAAGCACATATGAAACAGAGAACTTGTTAGATAAGTTCTGACCAATGCAGTTTCACTAGATTTAGTCCTACTGTTACATACACTTTCATAAATTGGAAGTAACTCAGCTGAAGCTACCTTTTTATATATGTTGTGTTTTTTTTCACAAGCACTGATTTCCTAAGCCTCACAACAACCAAATGCTGTTTCCATTTGAGTATAAAGTCTTGCATGAGATCATATTCAGACTATTTAATTTCCTCCCCCAGTTTACATGCTTTGCCAAGGACATACTCTGTATTAACTGGAGCTACTCTAGTAAATGATTGCAGAGAATGTGTGTTTGAAAGCAGATGTATACAGCCAGATTCTGATATTGGCTAACACAAAGTGAATCTAGGTTAAATCACCATAAAATCAGGATTTGAAAGCACCTTCAACAACTCAGGTTGGACACTGGAAGTGGCATAGTCACATTAATACAAAATTATACATCAGCTAATGTTTGCTTTTTACTATGGAAAATGAATAAATATAGAATTGTGTGCTGTCACAGCCAGACTGTTTCTGGTCTACAGGCGAGTTACTATTTTCTTTTAAAAGCTCCTGAAAACGATCTCATTTATAGTTATTTAGTGTGTCTATATATGGAATAACATTCTACAAGGTAGAAAAAGAGCCAATTGCTATAATGAATTCAGAGCTCAATAGCTTTGAGAGGCGGGGATTGGTCTCTTCTCCCAAGTCACAGGCAATGGGACAAGAGGAAACGGCCTCAAGTTGCCCCAGGGGAGGTTCAGATTGGATATTAGGAAAAAATTTTACACGGAAAGGGTTATTAAGCCTTGGAATGGGCTGCCCAGGGAAGGGGTTGAGGCACCATCCCTGGAGGCGTTCAAAAGTCAGGTTGACATAGTGCTTAGAGACATAGTTTAGTGATGGGGGGGTTCTTTTGTATGGTTTTCTTTTGTTTTTTTATCAGCTAGGTTGATGGTTGGACTAGATAATCTTAATGGTCCCTTCCAACCTAGATGATTCTATGATTCTATGATAATTGTTGACTCTCTGTCCCTCTTACAGACTACAGCTTTAATTTAGAACAAGACTATTTGTTTTTCCTACAAGGGCCCCAGTCTACTCATTACTACTGCTCTCACACAAAGCGACTTGCACTGACAGTGTATTAAGGTTTAACCGTGCATGCCCAAGGGGAACAATGACCACTCACATGTGGAGAGGGTTTTAAGAGGCTGACAGAAAGCACCAAACCAGCCATTCACCCTTCAGAGGAAGCTCACACTTGTTTCAAATGCCCCTCAGGCATCTTTAAACTTTAGGTCATGATGGTGAGGATAGCCTGACTCTTTTTCTAAACAGTGCCTGACTGTGACTAAGAGGAAGGATATTTCCCTTCCTGAGCCTTTACTCTTGCTTATGTCTAAGGCATAATAATTTTAATGAAGAAATGGTTGTACGAAGAGTGAAGATACAGATCTCATTTAATACATATACACCCTCTTCTTGTTCCTCTGTATACCAAATTGCATAGAACAGTAATCTCAGGGTAGATACTTTCATCTGGCCCAACTTCCAGTAAGTGTATTAGATAAGTCAAGATTTTACCAATAACACAAGTTCCAAGAGCTTTATTGTATTAAGAGCTTTGAAATCAATACAATGCTGGCTATCTTTAAAATGAAGAACAGTGTGATCTTTCACAACTGAGAAGAATAGGCCAATATCAGCAATGCTAGTGTCATTTAGGAACTATCCTGACACTAATTTTGACAGTTACTGCTTCTTAGATCCTTGATCAAAACTCTTATTGTTTCTGTATTGCTTTTCCCTCTTATAAAGGGCTGACACTCACAGAACAGAAATATGTTATACTGCTGGCCCACCTGAATAACTAATTTTTCCATGTAGTCAATATAAGACAATATAAGTCCATAAGACAGCAGGCATAGCGGAGTGGTAGTCCTCAGACAAGCTATAGCCCATAATTTAATTTTCATATACTTGATTTCATTTCATAAGGCCCACAATTTTTTTAAAATCCTAATTCGATACCACTATGGTAAAATTCATCCAAATTGTTCCAAAAACTAATTCGGGCCACAGCAAAAACTACAACTATGCTGCATTAATGAGGCCAATACCGAAGGCTAACTTGAGGTCTACAATTATTATTTACCAAAGAATGATGAAATCACGTACAGGGGTTAGAAAAGCATCAGAAATGAACCAGTGGACTTAGAGTTCTCCATTTGTTGCTTATCAAAAATGATACTTAAGAAGCCACTTCAATATAATATCCAAGTACTGCAATACAGATGATGTATCAGAAGAAAGATACAGTAAGAACTTATAGAACACTGTTTCAGCCAGACAAATTCCAAATGAAAATAAGGTACCTTAAGAAGCCACTTCAATATAATATCCAAGTACTGCAATACAGATGATGTATCAGATATCCATGGGGTCTTTAGCTTAGCAAAGACAGATATAGCAAGAACTTATAGAACAATGTTTCAGCCAGACAAATTCCAAATGAAAATAAGGTACATATTTTTAACAATGAGGGTGATAAACTACAAGAACAAACCACCAGGACAAGGTGACAGTGTCCTGCTTTTAATATTCTCAGATCAAGGCAGGATGTCACATATTTTTAACAATGAGGGTGATAAACTAGAAGAACAAACCACCAGGACAAGGTGAAAGTGTCCTGCTTTTAACATTCTCAGATCAAGGCAGGATGTCCTTCTGAAAGAAATACTTTAAACAAGTTATAACTAGATCAGAGTGCAAAATATTTTATCGTATGTATGTATACTTCATGATGTAATGATCCCTTGTCCTTAAATACCGTGCATCTCTAAATATAAATAGCAGGAGGGATTGCAGAGTCCATGAAAAGCAAGTTGGAATAAACAGCCAAGAATGGGAGAAAAAGGGGGAGAAAAAACTGGGAGAGAGCGCAACTGAAGAGCACAATATACTGAAGTTGACAGCATGTGCACAAGCAGTAGAAAATGAAAAGGGGAGAGAGGAGCCACGATACTGAACAGAAATTACCTAGAAAAGAACTGAATATTTTACACAAGGTTGGAGACAAAAGGGAAACAAACAGAAAAAAGAAAATTAAGACAAAGCACACGTAGATTTTAGATTGGGAATTTAAACGTAATGCATGATGCGTGTATTTTATGTCAGTTCCCTGGCAGACATCCTATATTTTCTATGTATGAGAGAAATAAACCCTGCAGTATTTTACCACTCCTAATTATGGAAGGTTTGTGGTGAGACAAATACCCTATATATTACATAACTCACAGAACACCCACTTGAAAAATTATACTACTACTATTTTTCAAATCACCCTTAAAGCAATGAGTAAAGAGACCAAGTAATAGCAGGTTAATATGCATTCAGCAAATTCTGATCTAATTACTGAGTTTCTTATGCTTCAGCTGAAACCATTCATAAAATTCCTCAACCAATAATACCTTATTTGATAGTTACTTGAATTGTGAACTGAAAAAAAAATTGCTAATACATACAGGACCCAAATCCTTACTGTTCTGCATACTAATCTTCTCATGCACAAAACAGATTTAACTCAAGCAGAACAGGTACACAAAACCACGAAAGGAAATAACTGTATTCAACCCATTTGTTGTCAATTACATAGTTACACAGGTAACACAACAAAAACTTTACATTTCTGACTTGAAAAGTATATACAGTCTACAGGCCCCCGTTTGCTAAGAACATCATTCAGTCAAGAATGAGATAGTATCGTGTACCTTGTCTAGCTGATGGGACCAATGGTTAAATTGCCAGTCAACAGAGAGTAAAATTTGAATTGTTAGCTTTTCAGAGTGTACAAATATTTGAGTCTTTGTGTGAAAGGTTATGTTTCTATCAATATTCCATTTAGTCATTAAAGCCAAAAGTTGGTATTTGGTAAAATAAGTAAAAGGATCACAAATTATTTAAAATTAAAATTTAATTTTATCATGAATAAATATGCTTGAGAAGATATTATGCTGAATGTTACTTTCTCAATTATCTCAGTATAGTATATTTGTTTCAATGCTCAGAATTCCAAGCTCATAGACCTCCTCTCCGCGAGTGAAGCATTGCCTCCCTCCTTTCTGATGTTTTTTGAAGGATGCCTTTAGAAGATGTTTTTATCTTTCATCTGCAAGTCCAAAATGTAGCTTGCTTTAGTATGTTCAAAATCTTTGTTCATACATTTGTTAGAGTGATGTTCTGGGAACCTGTCCGTAGTACACCTGTGACTACGCTGTGTATGATATTGGCTAGAGATATCAAAGCAAAAGTTTCTAGTCTGTTTACTGCGAGAATGATGGCATACAAGGCTTTGATCTTCCAGTGATGTTGTGTAATAATACTTTCTGAAGAGTTTGTAAGCGGTCACAGCCTGATCTTGCATTCATACATCTTCATTCCTCTAACATTAAGGCTACAGGGGATTTAGTTTACAAGTTTTGCATCCTGTTAATAAGCACAATTCCAAACAAAAAAGGGGGTGTGATACAGGAAATCAGGAGAAATGCTGCATGTGTAAATCCCAAATGAGTGTCTTGTTAGAGGAAGAGTGAGGATGCCTTGAAAATACATTGAAGATGCCTTAAAAACTCTAAATTTTACTAAACGCTGTAGCCTAGTTCCTCTATCCCTTAACTAATGCTTTTCCCGATCAGAAGCTCTTCATTCCTTCCATCTCAGAAATTCAAAATCCAGTACTTCCCAGTACACTCAAAGCACGCTAATGAGAGTTCTCAACTACTCTTTTCCTGAAACCCTCGTTAGCCCTGAGCCTTCATGCCCATGCCAAAATTCTGTATTCCTTCCAATCACCTCTCTGCCATCCCACCCTCCCACAACCTAATTCTTCAACCCAAAGCTTTCTGATCTAAATGTCCTTCTTCTTTCCTTCCCTTGCCAAAACTCACTCATCCCTGCAACCCAGCAGCTTAACTTTGGCTTGTGCCTTGGAACAGTGTTAAGAATAGAGGTGGCAGCTGCACATATCCAAATGTATCTGCCAGGATTCAAGGCGGCAAAAAATGAGGGCATGTCTGAGGAAGAAAAAGAATACTTATCGTAGTCACGACAGTAAAATGACACAGCTCCTTACAATTTATAATCTGCTTCAGTGAGTTATTATTCTGACATTTTTTAAAGCAGATGAATAACCTCTCTTGACTTTTTTCCTCCTTAACTAGGAGCACTACTTCATCAGTGCATGCCATGTAGCACTGTAATTCCAAATGAGAAGGAGCTGTTATTTTGGAGCAGTAAAATAAGCAGTTTAGAAACTGCTATATCACCAATGACAGAAAGCTCTCCAGTGTGCATTTCAGATTAATATAAGATGAAAAATAATATATGTTCTTTCCATAATTTTTAGATAGCTAAATTGTTGGAAATAATACGTAACTCCTTCACTGCAGTTATTGCTAGACAACAATTAACTCTTCTACTGAAGATATTATTTATAGACTGCTTTGTACTTTGTATTGTATGCCTATCAGTTTTCCCCAAATAATTTTCGAACCTTTTGACCAGATTTGACAGAGAGGTTGAGGTCTCAGAGCTAATAAATTTCTACAAATTGAAATTTATAGAATTGAAAACAGGCAGGCAAGTAGAGGAAAAAGACCCTCCCAGTTCTCTGACTGGGGGAAAGTCTGCACCTTGGTAACAAGAATCCTCCAGTATTGGAGAGACAGGGAAGAGAGGAAAAGGGAGAAATGCATGGGCTTTATTTGAAACCTCCTTAAGAGTTCTCACCTTTTACCAAGATTAGTTATGAGATGCATACATAGGAAAGTAGGTTTCAATAACTCCACTTTTTCCAGAGAAATCTGCTATCCAAGGGATAAAGAAGTGGGAAAATATGCTGGTTTTGGCATGTATAGACTTTTCAGCTCTGCACTTCAGTTTCTCATCAGAAAGGTGATGCAGAGGCTGAGATAGCTATCAGTCTTAACGAGCAGTAAGTTGTAGTCTAAGGCAAATACAGAATATGCGGACAAACGCAGTATTTTTAACACTGAATAGCATAAATAGAAAAAATGCATTTTAACTCCATGAAGATTATTTTCACAGTATTTCATTGCATGGAAGCTGACAACTTCACTTCAGATAGCACAGCTATTACAACTGGTGATAGCTGTTTTGTATCTATTAGAACGGCTTGCGTGCCTGGAAGCTATTTTTCTTCTTGTTCTGTTAGCTGATCTAGTGTAAGAAACAGTCTTACACTATATCTTACACTCACAAACCTTGCCTAATTTAATTAGAAATCATAGTGTAGTCCACATAGCAAAATTCCATGCAATCCTGTGCCTAAGCAGAACAGTTGCAGCCAGCTCTCTGCTATCCACCCCTTGATGTGCTCTGCCGTGTCTGAGGTGGCTCCACAGCTGGCAGAGCCCTAGAACAGGCAGAAGAAAAGCAAGCAATACATATCTTAAGGTGTCAGCTTTAGGATTTTACTTAATAAATAAAACTGAATCAAGATCCTTGAATTTTAGGAAGAAACTGAAGGTTGGAAACTAATGACTGTCTCTTTCAGGTACAGAGCAGTTGCCTCCTGGAGCCGTGTTCAGGGAATTGGAATTCCTATGATCACTGCTATTGAAATTTTCTCCATTTGGCTTCTATCCTTCATACTGGCTATTCCAGAAGCAATTGGTTTTGCTGTGGTACCTTTCAGATACAAGGATGAAGGTTATGTTACCTGCATGCTCAATCCTACCAATAACTTCATGTTGGTAAGTAACACCCTTTCTTCTCTTTTGGGAATCCACAGTCTATAGGTTAGCCAATTAATGGCTAATTTATGTTTTATCAATCTATTATTGGATTATTTTATAATCCATTATATATAGAAGATGTATTCTAATGTGTACTGGTGCAAAAAGGTTCCTTCATTTAGAGTGACCTCTGTCTACTTTCAGCCAGATACTAAATGGGACTTAACATTCTCATTTCTTCGCTGCTGAGGATTCTTAATACAGAAATTTGCAATTCTGGCCTGCTTAAGGTTCAATGAAGGAAGGTATTAGGATAGCCAGAGCCTTGGAAGGTATTGTGTTCCTAGGTACAATACCTTGGAGCTTGTAACTGTCAAAACCCATGTTTTACCATGATTAGTCATCATTTTGCATGCAGTAGCCAGCTCTTTTGGCAGATAAAGAAAAGGGTGGGGCCATGCTCTAACATAACTTCTCCCAGTCTACATGCACTCACAGTCAAACGGAGAATAATACCTTCCATTTACAAGAAATCCTGACTACAAATCTGACAGACTCACATCTCCAACCTAGGTAGCTTGGGCACTGTTAGCTGTCATCTAGACACAGCAACTCAAGATCAAGAGAAGTGCCGGAGACACACCAGGCAAATTTTATAGCCCTCATCTTCTGTGCTAGTACCCACATTAGCTTGCTCAAAGCAAGTCAGGTCAGTAGTCACTACAGAATTAATAGATCTTTACTGCATAGGGGGATAGTGATTTTTTACCTGGCCTTACAATGAAAAAATGGGAAAGTGTTATCTTAATTTTTTCTCTTTGAACCCAAAGAAGGGCCAGCCACCATTCACCTAGTAATAATAATTTTAAAAAGAGTAATATTTTGCTTTATCTCAGAGAAGGCAGATAGTGCAACACCTGGAAGGAAACTCCCTATTTTTTTCTGGACTAGAATTTTTCATGAGAGTGCAAGTTTCTATTTTTTTGATCTCTGGAATTTCTCCTTTTATTGGATCAGAACTTGGCTTGGGCTAAAATTGGGAAGGATAGGTCAAAATGGAGCAAGGAAATTTAGAAAAAGAGTGAATGATTAGTGTTTTTCAAGGAACATCCCTGACTTTGGCAAGATTACACAAACTGCAGGGATGGCAGAAAGAGCAAGAGACAAATGCAAGAGGACACAAAAGGAATTCCCTAATGGAAATAATTAATGCAGGTGAAGATGGAGTGAAATTGCCCAGGACCGACTATATCTTTGTTTCTAAACTCTACAGACTATGTAACTGTAGATACTGTAGTTAAGAATAAGATTTATGAAATGCACACTTCAGCAAATTTCCCTTTTGTAATGGCTGTTTTACTCCACAAATGTGCCTGCACAATCTCCCCCTCTCCCTAAGAAAAAGAATAATTTTCTCTTCCCTCTTCTCAAAACCACTGCAGTTCAAGTCTTCCATAAGCACACTAACTTTCATGATTATTGTTCTGTTCTTAAGGTGGAGTAAGTGGAATAGCTTGTTTTGTTTTTGTTTTATTAGCAGGAATTAGTATCTTTTACTTGCTCAGCATAATTCAAAAGCTCCAAATCTCCCCACGCCTGCTTGATTTTCAAGGAAACAAACCAGCATTTATGTCCAAGCTGAGAATAAATGTTGGACGTGTCAGTCAAAAAGAAGAGTGTTGTGTTTCAATGTGTTGCAAGCAAGTAGAAACATGAGATTAAAATGGAAATACCATTTTAACCTTAACTATAGTATTTACTACCACAAACATCACAATAAACAATTACTAAACTTTGGGAAGGATTTATAATCAACTTTTGTTTTTAATAGGAGCTTTATTCATGTTTAAAGCTACCCTTGAAAGACTTAAAAGATTCATGCTAGACCATGATTCCCAAGAGGCTGAGTGCACTAAGGAAACTTGTTTAAAATGCGCGTTTCCTGTAGAAAACCAGTTCCATGTGGGCCTTCAAGACAAACAAAAGAATGTCAACTTCTCTTAAATCAACCCAATTTTGTGCTTTGATGTAAGCTTTGTGAAACTCAGATTCCACAAGTAATCATTTACAGACATTTCATGTAGGTTTTGTAACTTCGCAAAGCCAGGTCCTCACACAGAATTGATGTGTTGGTCAGGGTTGTGACACAGAACACTTACACGTGTGTTTTCTTGACAGGCAATGCACACAAAAGCTGGTAGACTGATATGACAGGGTGTTTTCCTTGTAAACGTGGCATGGATTCAGCCAGGACACATTTTGTTGTGCTGCCTAACCAATATGAATTCTAGTCTGACTTGGAGGAGTTTGCCATGGAAAAAGATAATTGTCTCCATGTATTTGTAATCCTTTTCTCTGCAGAAGGAGTGGTAATTAGATTTCCCCTCAGTCCAAACTCTTCAAATATGAGGCATATTGTTTTCTGGTTTTCTACTGGCAGAAGCTCAGTTCCCAGTGGGGGAATTTCTGCCCCCAAGGGGAGTGCAACTATGCAGCAGACCGAGGCCCCTCCTCACACAGGGATGAGGCTAATGAGGAGGAGGAAACAAGTTAATCAACAGAATTCAAAACGTTCTCCGAGGTGGGGTTGTGGCCTAGATACCAGCCACATATTCTAAATTAGCAAGCTCTGTAAGCAGCTAACTGTGTTGGGACAGAGGGAGAAAAATTAAAAGCATTCCCTTTTTCTTAGTAAATCGACTTTCTGGTGTAACTAAAGCAGATGTAAAAATGAACATTATTAGTCTATTAACTGCATCCTTTTTTTTCATCTTTCAAAGTTTAGTAGCATTCAGTTTCAAATGTAAACAAGATGTCAAAAGTTTGACTTTTTCAAACAGGATTAATATAATCCCCAGTTATTAGCATTTTGACATTTGGTGTGGGAACTGTGATGTTACAAGAGCACATCCGCTAGGAATAAACAAGCTGGGGGAAAGATTATGAGAAAGAAGGTTCCCTTTTACACACATCCATCTCAGTGACTAATAACATAGAGACAGGAAGTATTTAAAATGTCATATTTCAGTGCACCATTTTTGCTGAGCATAAAAGTTAAAAAACAAGACACAATATTTTCTCAAGTCTGAAAATATTATCTACAGAAAAGACTGATTTTAAATGTTTTGTCAAATGTAGTGTTTCCCATAATACAAAAATGTATTAATATAAACCACAGCTTAAATCACAGCTAACACTTAAAATTACACAGCAAAGTACTGCTACTTCATCAAGTCCCTCAGTGTTCTCTCACAAAAGGCAAATGGTATGAACGGCAGCCAAAGGGTTAAAAATAACTGTACTACTAGAAGGCATCCCTAAGCTTTACATATATCAGACAAACACTTAGGAAGTGGCTCCTATCTGCCCAGTGCATAAGTAAACCAACTACCAATCTTTTCACTGATAACAAAAGGTGATTAAACTTAGAAGACATTTTGAATTTTCCTTTTTTGGAATCAGGACAGAAGCCATAGAGGTAAATGGCATTTCCTGACACAAGCTTTTAGTAAGATTTGTTATCTCAAACTGACACTGTCTACATTTTGGCATGTCTTTTTCATGAAACTGGATGCCAGTTTTCATGAATGAAAGTGAATATTCAGAAAACACAACTAAAAAAAATTAATTGCAATTCAAGACAGATTGCAACAAATGCACAGGCAGGCCATCCGTAAGGTAAAACAGATGTTTACACTGCCACAATTCCCATTTTTATTTTAGCCCAAAATGGATCAATAATAAGAAAATTTACATAACTGGTGCAGTTTACCTGTTGGTAATATGAACGTAACAGCTGCATGCTTTCCAAGACATTTCTGTGGTACCTTCCATTGAATCACAAGAAAATATCTTCTCTTTGCTTTACCTTCTCTACAGTTCTACAAAGACGCAAAGGATTGGTGGCTGTTTGGTTTCTATTTCTGCATGCCACTGGCGTGTACTGCCATCTTTTATACACTAATGACTTGTGAAATGTTAAACAGAAGAAACAGCAACTTGAGAATCGCTCTCAGTGAACACCTTAAGCAGGTAAATATTAAGAACACCATTGTTTGAAAATAGTGTTCTTTTCTCTTTGGGTTAGCTTAGAAATGTTTCCAAGTGTACTTAAATACAGTAAATTACAGAAATAGAAAGTGAGGATGTAGGTTATTTCTGACGTTAAGGTATTCAGTTAAACCTGGAACACAAGACTAAGTCATAGTTTTAGGGAGCTACCGAAGACAGCATGCTCAGGAAACTAGCCTGTTTCAAACCTGGAACACAAGACTAAGTCATAGTTTGAAGGAGCTACCGAAGACAGGATGTTCAGGAAACTAGCCTGTTTCTTTTCTTACCTATGTACGACAGTTGTGCTCGCCTGCTCTTTAACCCCAAATCACTAGCTTTGAAATTTAACTACAAAGATTTGACAAAAAAAAAATGTTTCTTTTTATTCATAAAGATATGACTCCATGGGTCCTCCCTACTTTTGGCACACTTTGATATGCAACTTTAGTTTCATACCAAAAGCAACTGGTTTAGGATAACCTCTTTTTATTCATAAAGATATGACTCCATGGGTCCTCCCTACTTTTGGCACGCTTTGATATGCAACTGTAGTTTCATACGAAAAGCAACTGTAAAATAACCCGGTTTAGGATAGAGGGGATTTTTTATTCCAGGGTTATTGCACTGCTGCAGTACCAGGACTGTAGCTGCTTTGAAAAGAGCAACAGGAGAATAGTACAAACAAATGATCATAAGAGTAGTCACTCACAGAACTGTCAGATTTCACTTTGCTGTTTTTGCAGTACTGATGTACGCCTACCAAACACCACTGGTATGCATTGTCAAAAATCCAGTAAAATAACTGTAATTCTCTAGTGCCATATAAAATATCCATTAAATTTAAATTATTTCCTGAGTAAGTATTACGAGATTAAGCTGTAATACAGACGTTTCTAGAACTTTGCTTGTAGAGGAACTATTTACTTAAGACCATCAAGATCACATAGCAAGGATCACAAAGCAAAATTAATATACTATGCAGTGTCCCTTTATGTAACATTATGCATACTAAATATAAAATAATACAGCAGACAGAATTTGACATCCTGACTAGGTACATGATTGAATGGAACTTTTATGGATGGCCAGGATCAAGAACACGACAAGCCCCACAAAAACCAGTTCAGGCACAAGAGGTAGTCTGGAAGCTCCACTTTGGGAATCCTTGCATGCTTTATCTGGATTACTTTGCTGCCAATATCACTACGCTACAATCACTTACCAACATGAATTAGGCACTCAGTCATAGTTATCTTTCTTTTTCTAGCGTCGAGAAGTTGCAAAGACGGTTTTCTGTTTAGTGGTGATTTTTGCTCTTTGCTGGTTCCCTCTCCATTTGAGCCGAATTTTGAAGAAAATGGTATACAATGAAAGAGATCCCGGCAGATGTGAACTGCTAAGGTATTTCATTTTCAATGTCAATCAATTGTATAAAAAAATGATTTATAATTGATTTATTTACATTTTGATTTATTTACAACTGAAGATATATAATGCTGCACACTTGGAGTTTTATGTGAGAAGTGTGTTCGTGCATGCGACTGTGATGTTAGAAGAGCAAACACTGTATTTTATGACTTTTCAGCTGCATTCACTTTCAGGAGTTTCAGTTTTAAAGGGGTAGCATAATTTCACTAAATGTTGCCTGTTACCATTGCAATCACTTTCCTCTGGCTTTTGTGAACTCCTGTGAGACAGGTTATTATATACATGGTACAAGATTAGAGCTAGGTAAGAGAGAATTCGTTTCTGTGACAGAAGAGATTGTAACCACAAGGAGCACAAATGCTGCTACAGTATATGAACAGCTTAAATGTTTTCCATTCTCTTTTGTTGCCTAGTTTCTTGCTGCCATTGGATTATATCAGCATCAACCTGGCAACCATGAACTCTTGTATAAACCCAATAGCTCTGTATTTTGTGAGCAAGAAGTTCAAAAACTGTTTCCAGGTAAGATCTTTTTGATAAGATTTTTGTCCAGTTAATGAACTGTATTAAACCACATAGTTATTATCTATTTTTAGCAGCTGGGAGAAGAGGCATGCAGAAGAATGAAAGATTATGGAAGGAATATGGTTTAGTGATTTTTAATTGCTTATTTCTTATTTATTTTTTTCTCAGAGTTAGGTTGATGGTTGGACTAGATGATCTTTACGGTCCCTTCCAACCTAGACTATTCTATGATTCTGTGATTATAAATTGTCTAGTTTACCTGCTAGCAGCTTGCATAGCACACATACCAAACTAGAAGTGGAACAATCCACTTAACTAAAATGCTAAGCCAGTAAGTTTCACATAGTCCTCATATATAAACATGTAAACTGTTTGGTTTTTTTAATTTCCAGTCCTGTCTTTGCTGTTGCTGCTCCCAATCTAAAAGCTTAGTGACTTCAGTGCCCATGAATGGAACAAGCATTCAGTGGAAAAATCAAGAACTAAACAATCACAATACAGATCGAAGCAGCCATAAAGACAGCATAAACTGAAAAGTAAGGACTCTGATACCACTTCAGCATCAAACAGGAAAAAAAAAGTCACAACAAAGCTATTTCAACAGGAAGCCCAGTGACTCTTCCATAATCAATTCAGACGTGCACACTTGTACCTAATTCTAGAGGTGACCGAGTAGATTGACTGACTTCAACTGTGATGTTCTGTGAACTGAGATCCACTGGATGGTAATTGTGTCTCTGAAAATGATAAAAATGAAAAAACTGTCTTGAACTACAGAGGTGGTTTGCTCTTCTAAACCAAGCAGGAACTGTCCAGTGTCTGTGACTGGTACAATACAGTCTTTTTACCTGATTGTCACCTAGAATTAATCACTCCAGAATTTTCCAGAGGATATCAAAATAGAATCTGTCTGTGACTTTATTTTCTCTCTGCCCATTTGTCTTTTTACTTTTATTTGTGTGGTGGATATATTCCATGCACCAGTATGTTTTGCATGTTGTTGTTGTTGCTTATCAGGTTTATGTTGGAAAATGTTTTGGTCCACACCAATATTTTATTTACTGACGTTACCATGGGTCAGGACGTTAGCTGGGCAGTTCACATTTGTAGCACTTCAGTACTCAAAAATAGGAAGAGACCATTTAAAGTAGCGTCAACATTTGGCACTTAAGCACAGATTAATACCAAAAAAGAGGTATTAATAATACAGTACTATACTGTGTTATTTATTCTAATGCTCTGTACAAAATGAACATAATAAATGTAATCTATATCTGCAAAAAGAATGAAAGATGCCCACAGAGGGGCACCTTACAATGTGTTTTTAATTAACCTGCCATGTTAATTCTTAAACTATATGAACCTATTAATCTATTTAGATTATAGCTGCATTAAATCTCGAAGTCGAAACGATCATTGGAACACAGTGAAACATTATTAAAGCTGTCCAAAGAGTTCTGAGAATATGGTTATTATCATAGCAACTATACACAACACTACTTGCACCTTGTAAGCATGAGATGATAGCCATAGTGGGTGCAGAACTATGGAAGTCCATAACAGCTGGATGTGCACAAGGATATTTTGTGCCTTATGCATACAGAGTTCTTTGTCTTACTCTCACAACGTTCAAGATTTTAATGGGGTTTGATAGTTTATTAGAATTGTTAACCATACAAATGCTATGAATAATATATAGAACATACTGCTTGCATACATGTAAACTGGTGATTTACTTATTATTTCCATCCATTATGGTTACATGGCAAGGGATTCCTTGTTTGGTTATAAAAATTTTTAATTAAATAGTGGAATTCAATCATGTGGTGTCATATATAATATGCCTCATGCACAAATCTGCTAGGAAATTTATAGCATGTATTGTGCCAGTCTAAGCAACGGTAATTAAAATTCCACAAATTTTAAAACATCCGTTACATTTCAAGTAAAAGACATAATCCTGCATATTTTTATTTACGAGGTCAAAATGCTAGTGCCTATAGTGACTTCTGCTGCACAAGTTTCCCAAATGTTTACATTCACAGAAATCTTCTAAAGTATATTAAAAAAAAAAAGTTCTTGAAATTGGTTTATGTATTTTTGTGTGCTTTTGTCTCTGTGACACATATGCGTGTATAAATACATACAAATTTATCTTCATATGTTATAAACCTATATACAGTCTTCTGACAGTGCTCTGTAGTAGTGCTTGGGAGCATGGTATTGAGTAAGATTTGGCTGAATTTTATGCAAAACATTTCATCCTTAAACTGTATCAAAAACCATAGTAAATGACTAAAAATGCTTTCCTTTGAGAAGGTTGAATTACTGTCTCTTTACATCCTGACACCTTCACTGTTCCATTGACAGAATGTATTGAGCAGATGATAAAGGTAAACAGAAAACAGATGTAAAGACTGGATTTAAGTTACAAATTGCCCCTTCTTTATTTCAAGGCATGAAAAAGCTTTGTGTGCGTTCCCCTCTTCTGTTATTTATGTGATGGTTAGATGAATAAAAAAATTCATACTATACCAGCAAATCAATAATCTGATTGTTCACAGACAATCTTTTCTACCAGTCTACATAAGCCAGTGAGAAGTAGAGACAATCGGGACAGAAACTTTAGGACTCTTAACTTCTACCAAAAAAAAGCATCTACTTGCAAAAGTTTCAGACCCTCAAATGGACCATTTTTAGGCTTCACCAGCACTGATACCAACCACAAGTCATGAAAAGAGAACAATTTTCCTTTCAGCATTAACACTTCAGACATCTATTGCTTTCAAACTAATAGTTGGCTCCGTTACATGGCAAAGACACATGTATGTGGACACACAAAGCATGCTTTAAACTAGTTCAGCCTACATGGAAAAAAACATCTTCCCACACCCCAAAGAGCTGACTGACCTTAGGGGCAGCATTATAAAATACAAAACCTTTTAACTGAATAAAAAAAAGAGGGTAAAGTATTTAACAGATGTGAGAGGTGTTTTTTTAGAATGCTTTAGAAGGATTTTTGGAAGCTTACTTGGGGATCAAAGCCTGCAAATACTAATTTGTGATCCTCAATCTGTATCTTCCAGCCAGTGGAAGGACAGACAGTAAATAGCAGTGACAAGTGAGGTCCCAAAGATCTCAGACTCTTTTTCGCCATACGTGATATTTTGTATTTTCACTGCGGCTGCTGCTTCCACTCGTAAACCAATCATAAGGACAAAGGGTGTTATGATGTGACAATTATGGTGAAGGTGGAACTTTTTCTGTAAAACTTACTAATGTATTTAATTTTTTTAAGTTCTCTCCTATTCTTCCCACTGATAATTGTAAATACTCCTTCTAGTGTTGCATCTTCCCTCAATTCTGAAAAAGCTACCTTTCCAAAAGAACCAACAAAAGTCTTCCACGATTCTGAAATTTAACCATATTTAATTTTAATCTTTACCTTTTTCTGCCAATTTCTGCAAAAAAGTGCTCTAGCATTTCTCCTTGTGAATCAAAAGCAGTGTAGGTTTAGTTGGGATTTTCCTTTGCTGTTGCACAGCTTTCTCTTGTACATCAGAATGACAAGAAGTATCTCTTCCCCTTATTTTATAGACGTTTTTATGTCTGCTGTTTGCATTCCTCTCAGCTGAACCAAGTCTAGCTTTTCTCTGCAGCTGACAGGATCTCTATTCCACAAGTTTCAGATTAATTTTTTACACTTTTTGTAACATCTGTTTATGATAACCAAAATCCATTTAACTATCACTATCATCTTTTTTGTGGACTTCACGATTCACAACTCTTTCCAGTCCAGTCAGTGTAAAATTTAACTGTTTCCTGTTATATACAGCCTCACATCTCAACTTCAAACAATTTGCAGAGTTTTCTTTAATTTTAGAACCCAGTTATCCTCCTTGTTTTCAATATGCATTTTTTTTTCAAACTACCTCACTAAACATTTTCTCTTTGGTATGTTTTATACTTGTTTGCTTCAAAGATACAGCATGCATATGTTTTCACTTATATTCATGTTTGCATTTATGTATTTACATATGAAACTGTGCTTCAGACCTGACCTAGCCAGTTCCTGTGCTTTGGTAATAAGTGCCTATGTAGTAGTTCATCATGAATGTCACCTGACTGAACTGTTAGCTTGGTTCTGTAAAAGGAGGCTTATGCAACCCTCATGTCCGAATATGCTTATTTTCGCTTTTAATATGGCCAGTTTAAAGTGTTTACCTGTCTGTTCCTCCATCTTTCAAAAACAACTATAAACCCCCTACCCAATTTCAATAAATTTTACAGAGCAGAGTTATCATCATTATGAAATTACAGAGAATTTTAAAAAAACTGCAGGATGGGTAGGAGAACAAGATCCTACTCGTGCTCTATGCAGAAAATCGCTGAAATGGAGTTTATATGTACTCAACAAATTCACATGATAGGTGTTACAAGCATTACAGATGCAGAAAAAGCTTTGATCAGGGCTTGCAACTTGTAAGACATCTGAGAATCAAACCACAACACACAAATTCTTGGAAGCCAGTATTTGTAAGTTCCATTGAGTGTGGAATTACTTGCTATTTTGCTGTTTCTCTTTCATCATTTACATATTTACCACAATCTTGTTACTGTATCATTTGATTCTGTGAAGCCTTATGGGTTTCAGTTTGTGAGAAGACATGGTGCATTCAATTCAAATTCTGCTACATTTGTATGAACGGATTTCTGCTCAAGTGTCCCCGAGGCAAAGCATGCATTTTCATTAGAAGAAACACACTCGGACTGCATGCTAACATTGCCTTGCAAAATTTCTTCCAGACAATCAGTTGTGGAAAGCTTGGCTCAGCAAAGTCTCCCTAATTTACACTTCTCACCCTTGCAAAGATGAAATAAAGGCAATTACCTCCAAAATCAGAGTAAGAGAAGACACATTAAATGTTTACAGAACAGAAACAATTTCCAAATTGCATAGGAAAAAAACGCCAATCAAACCCAGGCATGTTTAAAATATGGCTCTAAAAGAAACAGCTTATCATTAGTCTTAAGTCTGGGAAAGGAAGATAAGAACTAACTAAATAAAAAAATTTAGGTCATCTCTAGTTTCTCTAAAGGAAGATGAAATTAAATGACCTCTAGTATCTCATCTAGAATCAGCTTTTGCCCTGTACAGATACCACTGCTTCTGAAACAAACTGTTGCTGGAGTCCCAGTTCTGCAGTCTCATTAGTTACAGTAGCTTATTATTACAATAAAGCTCAAACAACTGATAAGAAAAACTAATTTATTCCATTCCTCAGCAGCACTCTGCCCACATTCTTCAGAGTAACTGAGTATCTGCAAACCGCTCTGAAATCAATGATTCGGAAATACTTGGTGCATCTCAGAAAAAGGCTTTTACTTTAGTCTCATGCTGCCTTAATCCTTGGGAGTAAAAAGACTGAGCCTACAAGTTACAGGATCAAGCATCCAAAATGATTAATGAGAAGCCATCCAAGAGAACATGCATTCTGCTATATATTTTAAACATAGGGGAAGATTAGAAATCCATCATTACTAGACACCACTGTGCCATCCTGTATCCACACTTCATATTTATTGAAATCTCTGTGTCTAAAGTTTGTTTTTTTCCCCTCCAAAATTTTTGTACAGTGGCCTCCTTGGTATTGCCTCTGAATAAAGTATACATTTGGATTAGCTTTCTTTCAAATATCTACACAGTATTAATAAAGCATCCATCCCCGGATACATGATATGTTCCAATACAGAAGCACAATTGAACCACACTACCAGAAATGTAAAAAATTTTTAGGGTCAAGTTTTAGCAAAAAATTAACATCTTACTCTTAGGACAAGTGAATACTACAGTTCGGTACTACCAGTGGAAAATGTATTGATTTTTTTACAGAAAAAAACCCAACACAACCCTGTATTACTTCTGCAAATTCAGCCAGAATTAAAATTCTAATTAAAAGAGTAGATGTTTACATGAATAATGGAAATTTCCATGGTTACATGAGCTGGAATAAAATACTGTAAGGGCTATAAATCATTAGGCTCTGGTATATAAAATAAGTCTAAATTCTGGGAATTAGGAAGACATAACTACCCAATGCAAGATTCTTTGATTTCCCTGCAATGTTTCTCTAAAGTATTACTCTCCAAGAGAATTCAGAGATAATTCTGAAGAAAGGGAGATGGCTTACTGAGTGTTAACTAACATTGCCTTCTTGCACTGCAAAAAAGTCTTTTGACTAATATTTTTTGTTATATCAGCATCTTGTGGATTTCCTATATCACAAATGAACTGCAGCAACTCCAATGCCAAGGACTTCTCAAAAATCAAGGAATAAAATACTTATGATCATATGTATATATGAGAATTTGCTTGTACAGAACTTTAAGCAGTGGTTGTTCTTCCATATAAAGTGAATTTATATTAAAAAACCCCCACCCTGATCTTCTCTTGCATTTGCTTAAAAAGTGTGAGCCATTTCGAGAGAAAGCAGAAAAAAATACTGTGTCATTTAACAATGAGCACTTTCATACCACACACGACTGTACACTATGATAACCAAAGATGTGAATAGCCCACTGGGCAATCAGAGACCAATATATTTTAACCTAAAAGTGCTTGTTGAGAAATAGAAAAGAACAAATACATTAATCACAATCAAAGTTTCTTTCAATACTCTAGAAAAGAGACTAGCACATTAGTAAATTTAAAAATTGGGTAAATTCACTTGATGACAAACACAAGAATTTGGCCTGGACACCCAAATTTGTTTAAGCCTATGTCTGAAATGCCACTGAGGTAAAGGCATGAGGTTAATTGACAAAGAAAATTATTAGCTACAACTTCAGTATAAAAAAGCAGCTAAAGAAAGATCAAATTCACTTCTAATATTTCCAAATTTTTCAGACTAGAAGTGGTCTTACATGTGAACTGTATCCCAGTTCTGTGTTTTGTAACTAATGTATGTTTCCAATTAAGGCCTTTTGTACATTTTATCAATTTTGGAGTTTGGGGGTTTTTGTGGGTTTGGGGTTTTTTTTTTTTAATAATCTGCTTGAAAAGTATGAAAATGGCATGAAGATTTAGCCAGGCTAGCTTTATTCAGCCGAGATTATAATTTGTTCACACAAGAATTGAATGCATCTACATTCACCAGCTGAAGGTATTACCTCAATCAAAGTTAAAACCAGCCATTAAAATAATTTCAAGTTTTTCTCCTGGAGAAACTGGCTGCCCATGTCTTGGAGGGGAGTACTCTACACTGGGCAAAAATCTGTCTGGAGGACCAGGCCCAGAGGGTGGTGGGGAATGGATTTAAATCCAATTGGAAGCCGGTCACGAGTGGTGTCCCCCAGGGCTCAGTATTGGGGCCAGTTCTCTTTAACATCTTTATCCATGATTTGGACAAGGGGACTGAGTGCACCCTCAGTCAGTTTGCAGATGACACCAAGTTGGGTGGGACTGTCAACGTGCTGGATATTATTGCATGTGTCCACTGTTCAGGCAGATACTGGAAATGTACAGTTGGCGGGAATATCCTAACATTCCGTGTCCCTGACATGCCTACTGCAATTATGCAGATCAGTTTTACTGAAACAATTCTGGTCTACACTGAAATCAATGTGGACATATTACAGTGTGAGCACATATCTCTCAGAAATATAGCAATGCTATGTCAGAGGAATCATAGAATCAATATTTATTACTGCAGGGGATGTAGTATGCTGTATTCCTGAAGAAGTTGATATATATGAGAGAAAAGTATCTCTGTGGGGGTTTACCCTGCTGAGTCAAGCTGAAAACCCTTACAATTCTCCTCATATACAGACCTCTGGGATCTGCCCCCTTTCAGAAAATTTCATCTTCTGTAGTTGATTACATATTTAGCTGTTCTAAGGATGTATTTTCTAGGCTTTGGGAAAACACAGTTTGCACTAACTGAACACTGCATGAGAACTGTCATGTACAGTCATTCCCACTTTGCAGCTTTTGCCATGTGATTTCATAAATGTTGTTCTCTATGCAAATAAAATAATCAAGTAAAATAATATGGAAAATGTATGAAGTTAAAAGGAATTAGAAATCACAAGAAAAGGAGCTCTCTATAACTAAGCCAACCTGCCATACTTGCTCCACTTGGTAATAGTAACTACTTTTTAGGTAATCTGCTAGTAAATTTCATTAATCCTTCCCTTGAATTGAAAATAAGAACACCACACAATGCTTAATTTATTGCATAATTGGTTAACTTTTTCCTTGTAAAGTCTCAAAATTGAACACATGTAATTAATTATATACTGTTTATGTCTTAATTCAGGTAAGATAACTTCACCACTAGTTTGTAACCCAAACTGCCATGCTTTGCCTGGAGCGGGTTAACAGTTCCAGACGTGTTAGCACCAGTTTGTTACAGCGGGTGCCAAGATGGAAAATGGAAAGGATTGACCAACCCAAATAAACAGACAATGCAATTCAAGAACAATTCTGAGCTCACCAGGGAGCTGAAAACCTATTCCAAGTGCTGCTTCAACTACGGGTTGTATAAATACTCCAATAATTTTTTTTCCAAAACTATGCTCTGCAAGCCTAGGCTGCATAACAATTTTACAAAACATTAAAGATGAAACTTTAAAATATTTAATGCTAAAAGTTTGATGAGTAGTGATCTGCAAGAAATTTTGAGTGATAACTATTTTTTGTTAGCCAAACTCCGCAGAAACCTGAGAACTCTGCAAATTCAAAAGATAACAGAAACTTTCTCTAAATAGTCTCATACACAAGTTAGAGAAATTGGAAATTGTGTGTTGAATTCCAATTTCTCTGACTCAGTGCTTACAGTTTGTCCTTGCATCTCTCTTATTATCTTGTTCTCTCTGAGATCCTTTATTATTCTTGTCTTATCACTACAAATAAGCAGTATGAATTAAGTTATGTTGAACTTTTGACTACTTCCACTACTTCAAATGTTAACATTATCCAGACTAAAGCTGTATACCAACAGTTTCAATGTGAACATACCTTGAATATTCATGGTAGTTCCTGAAGACAAAGACTACTTCCACTACTTCAAATGTTAACGTTATCCAGGCTAAAGCTGTATACCAACAGTTTCAATGTGAACATACCTTGAATTTTCATGGTAGTTCCTGAAGACAAAGTAATTAAAATGTAACAGTTGTAGGGCAAGTGATTATTGGAAACAGAACAAAATTAATGGGGAAAAAAGCAATTAAATATTGGTACTGAAATAAGTTTCCCATCTTTAGGAAAGGCTTTGCTATCAATTTTCCACAACTTTACTCTCAAAGCCTCTTCAGAATCACAATCAATAAAAAGATGAATGCTTCTGTCTCACATCAAGGCAGCTAAAGGTTTTATGCAATCCTTGTACTAAACTAAGAGTTATAAATAAAATTTTTACCTTCTAGATATACATGTTATAGAAGATTCTGAAGTCTAATTTGCAATGGAATAAATTGATAAGACAAGGAGTGATGGCTTCAAACTGGAAGAGGGAATTTCTTCAAACTAGGAAGAAATTCTTTACTGTGAGTGTGGTGAGACACTGGACTGGGTTCCCCTGAGAAATTGTTCAAGTGGAAGTGTTCCCTAGAAACTGCAGCAAAAAAGAGAAATGCAGTTTGGAATGAGTACATAGAGACATTTAGTGTCACAAGGTAGGATTTAATATGTGACTGTAGTGTGATTATATGTGGAATAATTGCATTCAGAATATACAATCATGATCTAAACCATTCAGTTTTGGTAGCATATAGTTTACGGAGTGGACATGCCAATTTCTTGAGAGATCCTTCAGAAGTAAAAGTAATTTTTAAAAAATGGTATAAGAAAAAATTGATGCTATAAAAATAGATTACTGTAGAATTTTCTATGTAAAATTAACACATTCCTGCCCAGTGGAAGAGTCAGCTCTATTTTGTATACGTATGAGCAGTCTCTCTGTATTAATGATCATGAGAATCTAAAAATCTAAAGCAGTTATACTGAGTCAGAGCTTCCTGTCACCCAGGATGATCAATAGCAGATGTCTAGGGAAGGCTGTAAGGACAATATAAGTATACAGTTACACTTCACTGATAGACTGTCCAAGTCTTCACCAAACTGATGTGAGAACCAGTACATTTGGGGTAAATGATGGGTATTCCTCTATGAATTTATCTTTTTGACCCTATGCAATCCTTTGGTATTCATAGCATCTTAGAACCTATGCAATCCTTTGGTATTCATAGCATCTGAGAATAGAATCATAGAATCGTTTTGGTTGGAAGAGACCTTCAAGATCACCAAGTTGTGAAAACAACTCCCAGCCAAATCCATGGGAGTGCTTACACGCACCTGGGAGTGCTGGCTTAGAGAACAGGACCAAGCCTGTTGTGATAATGATCCCCTGATGTATAAAAGCTCTGTATTTATTGAAGTATAAACACTCTACAAATTAACTGAAAAAATCAAGTCTGGTATTCCAGGCCCATGACTGGAATACCAGCTGTAGCCCTCTGACTAGGAGTCTGAGATGACTAATGTGAACCTTTTTGCTGTAGTTCTCTCTTTGCCACCTCCTGTCGACTTTCTTCAAAATCCATCAGTAGAAATTAGCTGTTACTTTAGCTTTGAACTACTTCAAGCACACACAGAACAAACAATATTCCTACCTGCAACAGGAAATGAGCTTATGCCAAACTCCAAGTAGCACAGGCGTTAAAGGCAAGAGTAGGAGAAAAAAAAGCAATTATATAGAAGAGCTCCATTTTCAATGGCAGCTGATATTTTTGTTTCTAATGTTAGAGAATGCTAAAGTTTAAGAAGGTCTAGCAGTGGATTACGGTCCAAAGAAATGCTACATGCTACAAAGAAATTGCTCAGATTCACTTCCTCTAACCATCGTAACTAAGGGCTGAATTTGGCCCATGACTCCTCCAGTGTGTTCCCCTTCTGGGAAATGTGCGTCTAAACTTTGTAGTTACAAAATATTTTGATGTGGTTGTAAGTAAATGTCAGTAGGTTTTAATGCCTGGCAAAATCAAATTATACTTGCATTAGAATAAGCACGTCTAATTTATAAAATATTAGGAATCATATTGCTGCTAAAGGAAAACAATTCCTTAAACAGAGAAAAGCAAAGTGCTAAACCAGTGTAATACACAGAACTGAATTTCTTGTGTTTGTAAGAAAATGAAGGAAAAATATTGCTGGGTTCACTCAGAGGCTAGTTTCTATATTGTAGGTATTTTGGAATCCTGTAGAGAAATCTCTCTTTGGGAATTGCACTACTCCTCTGTCCAGCACTCAGAGTTTATTAAAGTTTTGTGGGAAAAAAGATGTTTGGCAGCATCCCAGTCCATAAGGGTCTGAGAATGATGTGCCAGGAAGACTCGGGAGGCCTAAAAAGCCACTTTAAAATATGGAAAAGCTTTTTTTTTTTTTTTTTTTTCCAGAGGCCCAGTTCAGGGGGTTTGAGTCTGTTTCATGGATTTTTTTAAGCTGCAGCACAAAACCAAGCAATTTGTTACAGCCACCCAAACCCCCTCTAACATTATCATGTTTAAACAACAGTGCTGCTTTAGAAAAGGAAAGGGTTTGCTTTTATCATTTTTCATGGTTATTGAAAACCTCTTTTTTTCCCCTCACTAATAGCTAATAGCTATCTATTTGCAGATATGTAGAAATGTATTTAGTGTGAAGATTATCTTCCAGTCACATTACTGTTTACGTGTTGGTGGGGATCAAAGTCTATTTTCGTCTTCACAGCTCTTCATGTTTCTATATACCAACATTCCTCAAAAAGTGAAAATTTTGTTCCATGATGACTGCCTAGTCAATGCACAAGCTGTTAGAAATATTTTTGCTAAACATATCCATGCAAGGATAAAAGCAAAATCATGCATGTATTTAGGAAAGAAAGGCCTATTTACTCATCTTTAGCAAAATCATGCATGTATTTAGGAAAGAAAAGCCTATTTACTCATCTTTTTTCTTTTTAGCAGTCTTTTCACCCACTTAACAGACCACATCTCCGAGCATTTGAATTTAAATCACTATAAAATTCCTTTTAATTAATTTGTTTTAAAGTTTTGAGACAGGTACTGACTTGGCAGAAATAGCAACTTTGACAAAATCACAGCAGAAATGCATGAGATTTAGGTATGATAGGTAGTGTGCAAGAAGCTTGTAAAAAAATAGTCCTTCCATTAATAGTTGGAGCCCAATTCTGATTTCATTAACATTACAAGGACTTTTCCTTTTGACCACTGAAGAAAAAGATCTGGGTCAGACTATGTTTCTTATCTGGTCATTTGAAGAACTGACCACAAGTATGGAGAGAATAAAGCAAGCAAAAGAGAAAGGGAGATTCTGTTCATTGTATCGTATCTGACAGATCCCCGTTTCTGAACATAGGACAGATCTAGAAAAAGACAAAGCACTGCACTCCTAATTGTCACACCATCTGATTTTCATTTTCTTTGCTTGCATAAACGAATCCAGAGTTTAGTCTTTTTACAGTGCATGGAGGAAAGTTTCTGGATTCGGTACACCCACAAAAGTCATCATGTTGTACAGGGAGCAGACTAATGGAAGCAGGCACTCACTGAAGAGCTCTCTGCCTAAGTTCTAGTCCCAACTCCTACAATTATTTCCATACTTATCCAGGACTGACTATTTCTCTATTTTCTGTAAAATTTGACAGCAGATCTTCTTTCTTTCTCACCAATGTGCCATAACTGCAAGACTTAAAAGCTGACGGTGAATAGTGAGTATCTCCTTTGGAAAGTGAAATTGGAGATGGGAGAATCCTTCCTACATTCTAAAAAGGCTGCTGCCTGCTGACTAAAGCACAGTCCAAAGGAGGGGTTGAGTCCTTTCAGACAGACAAGGGAATTGAACCTGGATCTCATCCACATTTCTGTCTGTTCTAAGCACTGAGCTGCAGTCTGAAGGGAAACAGATTTTTCCACTGTGGGGCCAGCTGTTGCTGCAAGGTCCTGGCCTAGTAAGCATTTTCAAAGCTCACCTACTGGATTGAGCTCTCCAGGGAAACATGCAGAGGAATGCTTCATTTCTGGACACCTACTGGGCATTAGTCTGAGTTAATTACTAGGCTGCTCAGTCCTATTAAGGCTTACGTACCTCTGAGAACATGAATAAGCACTGCTGGAGTACTTTATGCACCTCATAATAAAAAAATCCTTGGGCTTCCAATCAAATGTAGGTACCTCCAGGGTTATGTGGTAGATGCATAAACACTTTTAGGACTGCAATTTTGACCCAGGGCATCTAAATTCCACCTACTTCAGCATCAGGTGCTTATGTCCTTTTCTGGACCTCATCCCAGATTAGAATCAACTGTTCAGAAATAATCATAATATCTGCATAATGCTGATTTTCAGAACGATTTATAAATATTAAGTAATTAATCTTCAGATTGCCCCTGGACAAATATTTTCATTTTACATATATAAAAATGTGTGATAAATTGCCATAGGCTACAAGTGAGTCAGTATCAGAATTAGAATGGAGAAATTCCTGGCTCTCAGACTAGAACTCAGCTCATGCCTTTCAGAGGAAAGAAAAAAGACAAAATTTTACGTCCTGTCTTGTACAAACCGCAATGCTACCAGGATGCGCCTCTGCAAGCAAATGTTTAATCACAATGTTCTGTTACAATCTTCTGTTATAATGTTCTACTCTTGTTCTAACCGAATACATAGAAAAGTAATACATAGAAAAGATAGCACAAGCTGATAATGCCACCACCACTCATAAAACCCGCCTGAAGCCAGCACCACAATAGCGGAAGAAATAGAGGAATGGAAACACACTGAAAGAGCTCGAAAACCAAACCCTATGAGGATAAAAGGGACAGAACCGCTGACTTAAACTCGCAAGTCTTGGTGGAGCTGCCCAGCACACTGCTTTTGCTTTCTTACCTTAATAAAATTTAGTTAAGTTCATCCTGGATTGATTCGCCTCAACATAACAATAACAAACAGCATTGTCTATACTACGCAAATACTTAAGTATTTTAGGAATCTTTAACTTTTTATGCTCCTGCTATATTTTTCAAGACGGAAAATCCAGAAGAAATGAACCAAAAAAATAACAGAAGTAGGATGCTTTCTCCCTTCCTTGCTGAAGGAATTCTGTGATTCTGGATGCCTACAAGAATTGTTGCTGGCTTGAAAGGATTGCCAGCTACCAACCCCTTCACATCATATTCTTGGCTTGAATGGTTGAAACAGATCCTTCCATAAGTTCTCTTGTTCTCTTGCATGGCTTATCAATCCACTTTCTACATACACAACTTAAAGAGTATGTTAGCCACTATAAAGTGGCAAGTGCTGGAAAATCCTAACGTATGAATCAATTTGTAGGTTAAAGTACCAAAACTGATAAAACAGATCACTATTACTGAAATGCCAACTGGCAAGCTTTAACAACCATGCTTCAAATATTTCCATCAAAACAATTTTCAAAACTCTACATCTTCATAAACATAGTTTTACAACTAGTAATTCTCAGTTTAAATCCACAAATCTTAGTTAAACACTGTTTGAGATATGTTTACGTTTACAACAAGTAACAGAAGACCACGAATACAATTTTGTTAGAGCACAATATTTTTTTTTGTGTAAAGATGTTGCATGTATCGCACGTACGATATGCACATGAGGTCTTACCACAGAGACCACACTTTGCAACAATACACAAAATATTCAGCAATAAAAGTTCTAATGTTAGATATTCAATACATTGAATATGGTCATGGCTGTGATATTCCTTTAGTAAACTCTCACTTCAAGTATGCCTGCTAAGGATATTTGCACGATTGGAAAATTTTCCTATCATTCAAATAGCCCATTCCTTCCCTTAAATAAACCTATATTTTGTACTTCTTTTCTGAAATCTTGAAATGAGAATACTAGGGGGTTATGTTTACACCAGACTTGAGAATTTTGAAACTTCAGTCTCGCAAATACCAGGGCTTCAATTTTAGGCCGACAGCACATCCTAGTGGTTACTCACACCGTTCTACAGGATTTGGTTTACGCAATACCTCGGTCATAGCAGAATAAATACTTTTCTGGTATCCTGCACTTTTATCTTGCACTTTTCTTCTTTTCCTTTATGGAACAACAAAGAATTAAGTTGGGATTTTGGAAGGAGGCGTGAATTAATAAAGCTGAAGTAATTCAGAACCACTGAAGATTTTAAAACTGGTTCTATGTATATTTTAAGCAAGAACATGCTTCTAAATATGCACCATTTTAGCTGTTTTTAGGCAGAACATACAATGAACAGTAGTGCAGTTTGTCCTTTTGGGTTATTTTTTTCCCAATAGGAAAAAACAACATCTCTGTTTTTCCTTCAGTTTCATCTGAGCAGCTTTACCTGGGAAATATGAGTAAAGGGCTATACAAACTATTAAGTACTTAGTTAGTCAATAAAACTATAAATTTAGTCATCAAAAATGTATCTATTACAACATTTTAATGTGATTTTTTTTGCCAGTCAAGTATGCAGCACAACCAAATAGCTGTTTGTTACAGCAGGTAGCAATCAACAGAAAATGGAAATAAAATGCTACTTAACTATGTTAAAATTTTGCAACAGCCCCATTTAGAGACTTTCAAGTGACTTCTTAGGGGAAAGCTGTCAAATATGGGATGCCTATATGGAAAATCTTGAAGATATTTTTCCCCAGGTAAGTTCACAATTTTGCATTGTGCAAACCCTTTCAGCTTATTTCTCACTCTCTGATATTATCATATTTATAATGTATATCTTCTCAGTAAGAAATCTGATCAGCCCTGAAGTTGTCAGGCAACTGGACTAGAAGATCGTGGTAAACCCCTTCCAGCTGAAATCGATTTTTAATCTAATCTATTCTATTCTATTCTACCATTTGCCTGCTGAACATCTGCTTCTTGCTGTGGCAGTACTAATCAGAAGGAAGCACACTTTTGCAGCAGAACCTGATACCGTGAAGGAGAGGTGGTGAACATGGAGTTGACCCTCCCATGTTGTTTTTCCCTCATATTTGGGTTAACCTATTTCTTTCCCTTTCTTGAATCAGTTTCAGTTATTCAAGGGTAATTTTAATGCCTGATACATTTTTGGTATTTTGTTCATGGTTAAAATGTTTAAAATCATATTATATGGGAGAAACACATTTTCTGCTACTAATATACGAGTTGTCCAAAGGCTCAAAAATCAGCACTCAGTTAAAAGCATCCCCAACTTTTAGTTTGGCTTCATGGTCTTCTGCTGCCTGACTCATGTTCAATATGTTACTGCCAAGGCTAATGTCTTAATTTGGCTGAGATGAAAACTTGCCCAGAAATAGTTCCTGTGCCCCACCTACGCAAGTCCATCCTTTCCTGTAATGCTGAGGAACACACGCAGGTCCCACAGATTCTCTCCTAAGAAGGGGAGCGAAAGAAAAGCAAGGTTCCAGCAGTCAAAACTCTGTTAACTATCCCAGATGGGCACACATACTGTGTTTTAAAGCTGTAGCTGCAAGGTAAGAGACCACAAAGAGGTGTTTTGATCACAGTTCACAAACATTTTCTGAATGAGCATTGACAGTAACAGCAGATACAACCTAAGCAACAGTACTGCCTGCTTCTCTACCAGACCAGATAACTTACTGCAATAACTTAACATACCAGAGTTTGGGAATCCTTGTTATAAAAAAACCCTCAACAGTAACGAAGGCAGTTCTCAATCAAAACATGCTAACTTTCATCAGAAAGGCACATAACAGGTAAAGAAGAAAAGATGATTTGCAGGTAAGGCTATTTAATATAAATTAATATATTTCTATGCTTAATGAAAAAAGTTGTGATTGGAAGGGATGTCTGGTCATGGTCCACATGCCAGTTTTCTTTCTTCATAGGTGACAGGGTATGGGAGAGATTTGTTTATAGGATCTTTGTTAGAGTTGAAAAATTTTGTTGTAGAGAAGCATCTGTTGTTGAGCGGCATCTTTCCCAACATATCGTGCCGCTCTATTATTCTGATGTGTATTTTATTCCTATGAGTACCATAATCATGATGGTTGAGTTTGGAAGGGACATACAGAGGTCATCTTGTCTGATCCCCCTGCTCAAGGAGGGCTACCAAGAGACAGTTGCCCAGGACCATTTCCAGTTAGCTCCTGAGTATCTCCAAGGACGGAGACTCCACAACTTTTCTGGACAACCTCTTCCAGTGCTCAGCCACTTTTACATTAGAGTATTTCCTCTACCACTCATACCAAACAGTCCTCTTTGTTACAGAGAACATCCCAAAAATCTATTAGTTTCAATTTGTCCTTCATCTGGAGAATGGACTTTTAGTGAAGAGGAATACTGGCTCAGTTAAAACTGAATCTAAATTTTGTTTTGTTCTTTACCGCAAGTCATATCTGATAAAATTTTTGAAAGATTTTTGTATTACAGAATTCTACAGGGAGATCCTTCCTTTGAGAGTGGTCAGAAGACTTCATAATAATGTTGCTGAATTTTCAAACATTTGGCATGCATTCTTTCCATTCTTTCGCAGCAATGACAGATGTGCCCTTCTGAGGAGTTGTGTGAGAGGGTTATTCACACTTGATTATCATTTCATGTTCACTCCTTCCTATTACACAGCACCTACTGTTACATTGCTTAATATATTTTGAGACATCATACATAAGATAAGTGAATAAAACTCTATCAGTGCTTTGCCAAGCAAAGACAGATGTCCATTAACTCCATTCACTGCAACAGGAGCTCACATTTTAAAATGCCAAATAGCCTCGTGGCAGTAGGCAGCTAACAAGTCCCCAGGTAGGTAACATGCAAAATCTGAGTAACCATGAAAACAAAGAAGCCGCATCTGAAGTTACCACCCAAACTACTAGTTACAGGCGCTTCTGGATCCAAAAAACAAACATTCCCTTCAATGATCATCCACAAAAGAAACAAGGAAGTCATCAGAATGTGATGGCAGCATTTCCATAACAAAGATCAATTTCTTAGAACTGATGACAGCCCTGTGACAGAAAATCCATGATGGAAAGAAAAAAAAGAAATTAAATTGAGTTTTAAACTCTCATTAAGTTTTAATAAAATGAAACAAAAATGCACTGGAATGGTTTCCAGTGTGAATAAGCACCAGAGCAGAGTGTGAACTAATCAGCTGTACACTATTGGATGCACACCTCAAATAGCTGACAGTAATACTACCATAATACGAGGGGAAATCTGTGATGTGATCTGTATGAAATCTGTGATCTGTATGAGAATATGAGTTTAATCCTTACTGCCCATCCCAGAGTGAAATTTTGATCAGGCAAGATGGACAGCCCGCTTATCACTAAGGATCTGCACTTGCATAATACAAAGTAAGAAGAAAAAATGAGGAAACCTATGAAAGTAATGACATATAAATAAAAATATAATTCATGAATAATATATACCACATATTTTTTCCAACTGCAATTATAAAATAGTCTATTTTCTTTGCCATTTTAATTTTGTAAATTATTTATAGGGTTCCATATACTAAGGAATAATCCCCATTTATTATGTTTTGACATAATTCTCTTTTAAATAAATTTGAAATTCATGAGAGTAGAATGTACATAATGATTGACATCAACAATAATTCGCATCAGTCTTTCCAATAGTGGAGAATGATGCTACTACAGCTGTTATCTCCAAGTTCTGGGGACTAGCTTTATTACTCTTTTCTCTAATATTAGAAGCTTTAATACTTAGTGAAAATGAACTCTGTCAGTTTGGGTTTTAGCAATTATTTCACATGTAGCCTCTTGCTGAGAACAAGGAAGCTTGTGTGTGTTCTGGAGAAAGAATTAATCCAGCACAGTGGTTCTAGTTCACTGACAACCCATACTACACTTGGGAAAGTGATCCCTTCTGTGTCAATTAGGATTTTTTCACCGCACAATACTTTGAAAAATGATACATTCATGAACATGAATCTATGTGTGAGGATGAGATTTCATACAGTTGCTTCCTGTCTTACCAAAACACGACTAAAGAACATTTTTAACTGCCAGCTCAAAAGAATGCTATATTTTGAGGGCCATATTGTTATGTTATGTTATTAATTTGTTAATTATTTGTTTCCGTTATAAAATCATTTTGGTCTATGAAGTTATTTTAGAAGAAGAATTGGTTCTTGACAATGGAAGCTTGGCACAACAAAGACAGAACATGCCCTCAGTTCTCTTTAAGAGTCGTGAGAAAGGGGATTTCCTAACAAAAGATTTCCTAACAGAAGACTAGAACCTGACAGATGAGAACAGTTCCTCTTCTAATCAAAACCCAGAAGAATTTGTCAGACATGAAGTGTAAGATTCCCAATAAGAACCTTCATTAGTGGAGATCACTGAAACTGATCTGTTTCAGCGCTTAAGTATACCCAATTCCTCATGCCACAGTTTGAGCACACTTGAGCTATTTACATCAAAAGTAACAGGATATAATTCTTATCTTTGTAGCAAATATTTACACATTTATGATGTTTCCCTTAAGTCTTCTCTAAACACAGTTATTTCAGTCTTTCCTGAAAGTGTCTGCATTTTTAACTTCTGATCATACTGGTTGCTTCTCAGCAGATGCATTTTTTTTTTTTTTTTTTTTTTAACATCATGCACCATTTTCCAATTAAGCCCTTACCAATGCTAAAGTAGAACAGAATGATTGTTTCACCTCTCCTATGAAAGACATTTTTATTTACATATTCTAGTATAGTGATGGCATTTGCCAAAGTTGTTTGAGCATTACTCACATATTTTGACTTGAATTGGTGGAAAACCTCCTTTCCCTCTAGACTGTTAAAATATCCTAAACCCTCAGGTTTATGGTAAAAAAGCACTCTACTTTTGTTTTGTAGAAAAACTTTCTGAAAGTATTCAAAGCAACCTATTTGCAGAAGTGCATTCCTTTAACCTTTTTTTCAGGATTTATATTTATTTACATATTTACACTATGGCTTTACATAAGCACTGCCACCGGAGAAGGGTATCCAACTTAGTAACCTTATTACCTTCCTTGCATAGATTCAGACTAGTATATCGACCCCCGAGGGCATCACAGGAAATCAAAAACAACAGGGTTGGAAAGATTTATTAGGGTTTCTAGTCCAAAGTTACTCTAATAAAAGATTAATTAAAACCAGTGATGGGCCAGAGAGTATGCTTGTATGAGTAAAGCGAGGTTGCTTTCCTTCAGGAAGGTAGAGACCGGCATTAGTTTGGCTGTTTCCCCTTTACCAGCCTCCACAAAACTTAACTTTTGGAATTTATGACTTTGATCCTTGACTCGGATTTGGCTGAAACTGGCCAAAAGATTCCAGTTCACTAGAGGAGGAGGACAGGCGGGCAACCACATGGCACAACTGTGTTAAGCTTTGCTTTCTAAGAAATCTAACTATAGAGACCAGACTTGTTCCAGGCACAGATGCCTACTTTGGAACCTGAGACAAAGGCACAAAATACCAGTAGATGGAAAAGGACTGGATAAGCTCAAAACAATGATTTTAAGTCTGTGAAATGTTTGAGTTCCTCTCCATTTTTTTTAGGCCAGCTCTGGGATAAGCTGTCTAACAAATTCTGAGATTTTGCTAAGTAGGAAACTTCCTGTCACTGTGCATTACCTCCAATGAAAATATGTTTCCAGTCATTTCCAGAACACAGGGACAGCAACTATTAAAAAGAAAAAACCACGTAGCTTCATCCTTTGAATAAAGATCTGCACCATTGGTACCTTAATAACGGAAAGCCTGAGCAAACAATTGCAATGCAGAGAAAAAAAAAAAGGAACGAGAAAAGTCAGGAGTTTAGCTAGAGAAAGAAAGAGACCCCAGCCACTGTTCTTTAGTACCTCTTACTCTGCACGGCTTCCTCCAGCATACACTTCTCAGTCACGCCTCAAACTGAAACCTGCATTTGCCTCCTTCCAAGAATTTACAGCTGCAGCTCCTTGGATATTTGGCATAGCATCACTAATGGTCCTAATTTAGATAAGCACCTGGGGTCCTGTGCTTTGTTAGTGGAGTTAAGTGGCATTTTGGCAGTTTTTACAAGGCACTTCTAAAGCAAAGCAAAAAACAAAGTCCAGCAAATGCTTCAAATTTAATATGTATTTTGCATTATTCGTATGTCCACTGGAGTCTTCATGTCACAACATGCCATCCGTTCTTGGAACGGTGAAGTATCTCTCTACACCAGATCGCTCAATCTGTCCTGCTCTCAGAGAGGTGTTTTGGACGGGACCCTGGGTTATAGAGGCTTTGCCCAGCTGTGAAGCTGTAATAATTGTCTCTCTCGAACTTAAATTCCCGCTATTTCTGCCTGTCCACGCGCTTCGACCTCACTAGCTCCGGCTCCTCCTCGGCGTCCGCGGGTCTGGTGTGACCCGCCCTTTCCGACGCTCCTCCGCCGCGTGCTACCTCAGGAAAGGCCACCTGCCTCCTCCCTCCACACCGCTCCTTCATTAATTAATTAATTAATTAATTAATTAATTAATTAAAAAGTATCATCTTCAACCATCTGAGTGAATTAATGCTCAGTTACCTACTTGTCCAGACCAGACAGTCTGAAGGGAAACAGTACCTTTGACAAACCAATAACCAAAGACTGGCAGAAGAT
>NW_015090920.1:3823040-3828836 GCF_001431845.1 Calidris pugnax | reverse complement strand
AGGCAAGTCCATCCTTTCCTGTAATGCTGAGGAACACACGCAGGTCCCACAGATTCTCTCCTAAGAAGGGGAGCGAAAGAAAAGCAAGGTTCCAGCAGTCAAAACTCTGTTAACTATCCCAGATGGGCACACATACTGTGTTTTAAAGCTGTAGCTGCAAGGTAAGAGACCACAAAGAGGTGTTTTGATCACAGTTCACAAACATTTTCTGAATGAGCATTGACAGTAACAGCAGATACAACCTAAGCAACAGTACTGCCTGCTTCTCTACCAGACCAGATAACTTACTGCAATAACTTAACATACCAGAGTTTGGGAATCCTTGTTATAAAAAAACCCTCAACAGTAACGAAGGCAGTTCTCAATCAAAACATGCTAACTTTCATCAGAAAGGCACATAACAGGTAAAGAAGAAAAGATGATTTGCAGGTAAGGCTATTTAATATAAATTAATATATTTCTATGCTTAATGAAAAAAGTTGTGATTGGAAGGGATGTCTGGTCATGGTCCACATGCCAGTTTTCTTTCTTCATAGGTGACAGGGTATGGGAGAGATTTGTTTATAGGATCTTTGTTAGAGTTGAAAAATTTTGTTGTAGAGAAGCATCTGTTGTTGAGCGGCATCTTTCCCAACATATCGTGCCGCTCTATTATTCTGATGTGTATTTTATTCCTATGAGTACCATAATCATGATGGTTGAGTTTGGAAGGGACATACAGAGGTCATCTTGTCTGATCCCCCTGCTCAAGGAGGGCTACCAAGAGACAGTTGCCCAGGACCATTTCCAGTTAGCTCCTGAGTATCTCCAAGGACGGAGACTCCACAACTTTTCTGGACAACCTCTTCCAGTGCTCAGCCACTTTTACATTAGAGTATTTCCTCTACCACTCATACCAAACAGTCCTCTTTGTTACAGAGAACATCCCAAAAATCTATTAGTTTCAATTTGTCCTTCATCTGGAGAATGGACTTTTAGTGAAGAGGAATACTGGCTCAGTTAAAACTGAATCTAAATTTTGTTTTGTTCTTTACCGCAAGTCATATCTGATAAAATTTTTGAAAGATTTTTGTATTACAGAATTCTACAGGGAGATCCTTCCTTTGAGAGTGGTCAGAAGACTTCATAATAATGTTGCTGAATTTTCAAACATTTGGCATGCATTCTTTCCATTCTTTCGCAGCAATGACAGATGTGCCCTTCTGAGGAGTTGTGTGAGAGGGTTATTCACACTTGATTATCATTTCATGTTCACTCCTTCCTATTACACAGCACCTACTGTTACATTGCTTAATATATTTTGAGACATTATACATAAGATAAGTGAATAAAACACTATCAGTGCTTTGCCAAGCAAAGACAGATGTCCATTAACTCCATTCACTGCAACAGGAGCTCACATTTTAAAATGCCAAATAGCCTCGTGGCAGTAGGCAGCTAACAAGTCCCCAGGTAGGTAACATGCAAAATCTGAGTAACCATGAAAACAAAGAAGCCGCATCTGAAGTTACCACCCAAACTACTAGTTACAGGCGCTTCTGGATCCAAAAAACAAACATTCCCTTCAATGATCATCCACAAAAGAAACAAGGAAGTCATCAGAATGTGATGGCAGCATTTCCATAACAAAGATCAATTTCTTAGAACTGATGACAGCCCTGTGACAGAAAATCCATGATGGAAAGAAAAAAAAGAAATTAAATTGAGTTTTAAACTCTCATTAAGTTTTAATAAAATGAAACAAAAATGCACTGGAATGGTTTCCAGTGTGAATAAGCACCAGAGCAGAGTGTGAACTAATCAGCTGTACACTATTGGATGCACACCTCAAATAGCTGACAGTAATACTACCATAATACGAGGGGAAATCTGTGATGTGATCTGTATGAAATCTGTGATCTGTATGAGAATATGAGTTTAATCCTTACTGCCCATCCCAGAGTGAAATTTTGATCAGGCAAGATGGACAGCCCGCTTATCACTAAGGATCTGCACTTGCATAATACAAAGTAAGAAGAAAAAATGAGGAAACCTATGAAAGTAATGACATATAAATAAAAATATAATTCATGAATAATATATACCACATATTTTTTCCAACTGCAATTATAAAATAGTCTATTTTCTTTGCCATTTTAATTTTGTAAATTATTTATAGGGTTCCATATACTAAGGAATAATCCCCATTTATTATGTTTTGACATAATTCTCTTTTAAATAAATTTGAAATTCATGAGAGTAGAATGTACATAATGATTGACATCAACAATAATTCGCATCAGTCTTTCCAATAGTGGAGAATGATGCTACTACAGCTGTTATCTCCAAGTTCTGGGGACTAGCTTTATTACTCTTTTCTCTAATATTAGAAGCTTTAATACTTAGTGAAAATGAACTCTGTCAGTTTGGGTTTTAGCAATTATTTCACATGTAGCCTCTTGCTGAGAACAAGGAAGCTTGTGTGTGTTCTGGAGAAAGAATTAATCCAGCACAGTGGTTCTAGTTCACTGACAACCCATACTACACTTGGGAAAGTGATCCCTTCTGTGTCAATTAGGATTTTTTCACCGCACAATACTTTGAAAAATGATACATTCATGAACATGAATCTATGTGTGAGGATGAGATTTCATACAGTTGCTTCCTGTCTTACCAAAACACGACTAAAGAACATTTTTAACTGCCAGCTCAAAAGAATGCTATATTTTGAGGGCCATATTGTTATGTTATGTTATTAATTTGTTAATTATTTGTTTCCGTTATAAAATCATTTTGGTCTATGAAGTTATTTTAGAAGAAGAATTGGTTCTTGACAATGGAAGCTTGGCACAACAAAGACAGAACATGCCCTCAGTTCTCTTTAAGAGTCGTGAGAAAGGGGATTTCCTAACAAAAGATTTCCTAACAGAAGACTAGAACCTGACAGATGAGAACAGTTCCTCTTCTAATCAAAACCCAGAAGAATTTGTCAGACATGAAGTGTAAGATTCCCAATAAGAACCTTCATTAGTGGAGATCACTGAAACTGATCTGTTTCAGCGCTTAAGTATACCCAATTCCTCATGCCACAGTTTGAGCACACTTGAGCTATTTACATCAAAAGTAACAGGATATAATTCTTATCTTTGTAGCAAATATTTACACATTTATGATGTTTCCCTTAAGTCTTCTCTAAACACAGTTATTTCAGTCTTTCCTGAAAGTGTCTGCATTTTTAACTTCTGATCATACTGGTTGCTTCTCAGCAGATGCATCTTTTTTTTTTTTTTTTTTTTAACATCATGCACCATTTTCCAATTAAGCCCTTACCAATGCTAAAGTAGAACAGAATGATTGTTTCACCTCTCCTATGAAAGACATTTTTATTTACATATTCTAGTATAGTGATGGCATTTGCCAAAGTTGTTTGAGCATTACTCACATATTTTGACTTGAATTGGTGGAAAACCTCCTTTCCCTCTAGACTGTTAAAATATCCTAAACCCTCAGGTTTATGGTAAAAAAGCACTCTTGTTTTGTAGAAAAACTTTCTGAAAGTATTCAAAGCAACCTATTTGCAGAAATGCATTCCTTTAACCTTTTTTTCAGGATTTATATTTATTTACATATTTACACTATGGCTTTACATAAGCACTGCCACTGGAGAAGGGTATCCAACTTAGTAACCTTATTACCTTCCTTGCATAGATTCAGACTAGTATATCGACCCCCGAGGGCATCACAGGAAATCAAAAACAACAGGGTTGGAAAGATTTATTAGGGTTTCTAGTCCAAAGTTACTCTAATAAAAGATTAATTAAAACCAGTGATGGGCCAGAGAGTATGCTTGTATGAGTAAAGCGAGGTTGCTTTCCTTCAGGAAGGTAGAGACCAGCATTAGTTTGGCTGTTTCCCCTTTACCAGCCTCCACAAAACTTAACTTTTGGAGTTTATGACTTTGATCCTTGACTCGGATTTGGCTGAAACTGGCCAAAAGATTCCAGTTCACTAGAGGAGGAGGACAGGCGGGCAACCATACGACACAACTGTGTTAAGCTTTGCTTTCTAAGAAATCTAACTATAGAGACCAGACTTGTTCCAGGCACAGATGCCTACTTTGGAACCTGAGACAAAGGCACAAAATACCAGTAGATGGAAAAGGACTGGATAAGCTCAAAACAATGATTTTAAGTCTGTGAAATGTTTGAGTTCCTCTCCATTTTTTTTAGGCCAGCTCTGGGATAAGCTGTCTAACAAATTCTGAGATTTTGCTAAGTAGGAAACTTCCTGTCACTGTGCATTACCTCCAATGAAAATATGTTTCCAGTCATTTCCAGAACACAGGGACAGCAACTATTAAAAAGAAAAAACCACGTAGCTTCATCCTTTGAATAAAGATCTGCACCATTGGTACCTTAATAATGGAAAGCCTGAGCAAACAATTGCAATGCAGAGAAAAAAAAAAAGGAACGAGAAAAGTCAGGAGTTTAGCTAGAGAAAGAAAGAGACCCCAGCCACTGTTCTTTAGTACCTCTTACTCTGCACAGCTTCCTCCAGCATACACTTCTCAGTCACACCTCAAACTGAAACCTGCATTTGCCTCCTTCCAAGAATTTACAGCTGCAGCTCCTTGGATATTTGGTAGAGTATCACTAATGGTCCTAATTAAGTTAAGCACCTGAGGTCCTGTGCTTTGTTAGTGGAGTTAACTGGCATTTTGGCAGTTTTTACAAGGCACTTCTAAAGCAAAGCAAAAAACAAAGTCCAGCAAATGCTTCAAATTTAATATGTATTTTGCATTATTCGTATGTCCACTGGAGTCTTCATGTCACAACATGCCATCTGTTCTTGGAACGGTGAAGTATCTCTCTATACCAGATCGCTCAATCTGTCCTGCTCTCAGAGAGGTGTTTTGGACGGGACCCTGGGTTATAGAGGCTTTGCCCAGCTGTGAAGCTGTAATAATTGTCTCTCTCGAACTTAAATTCCCGCTATTTCTGCCTGTCCACGCGCTTCGACCTCACTAGCTCCGGCTCCTCCTCGGCGTCCGCGGGTCTGGTGTGACCCGCCCTTTCCGACGCTCCTCCGCCGCGTGCTACCTCAGGAAAGGCCACCTGCCTCCTCCCTCCACACCGCTCCTTCATTAATTAATTAATTAATTACTTCGGCCGGGAAGGAGGCGGGGCGGGGGGGGGTGCGAAGGGGCTTCTCAGGGCAAGGCGACCAACGGCCGGGGGCGCGCGCGCGGCCGTTGCCACAGCGCGACTAACGGCCGGGGGCGGAGTGAAGGGGGGCGCGCGCGCGGCCGCTACCACAGCCCCACTAACGCTCCCGGCACGCGCGACCAACGGCAGGGGGCGGGAGGCGCGCGCGCTGCCTCCCCACAGCCCCACTAACGGTGCCGGCACGCGCGACTAACGGCCGGTGCCTGAGGGGGTGGGGAAAGGCGCGCGCGCGGCCGTTACCACAGCCCCACTAACGGTCCCGGCACGCGCGATTAACAGCCGGTACCTGGGGTGGGGGAGCCGCGCGCGCGGCCTCACCACAGCCCCACTAACGGTCCCGGCACGCGCGACTAGGGGGGGGGGGCGGGGGGAGAGGCGCGCGCGCACGGCCGTCACCACAGCCCCGCTAACGGTCCCGGCACGCGCGACTAACGGCCGGTGGCTGGGAGGTGGGGGGGAGAAGCGGACGGGCGGGCGCGCGGGGCCGTCCCCACAGCCCGACTAACGGTCCTGGCACCGGCACGCGCCCGCCGGCCGTGCGGGCCTGCCCTCACCCCCTCCTCCGCGCGGGAGAAACCATCGCCAGGGCATT
>NW_015090920.1:3777926-3822846 GCF_001431845.1 Calidris pugnax | reverse complement strand
TGCCAGGCGGAAGTGCTGAGGCGCCTGAGGGGGGGTGTGTGAGGGGCGGGTGTGTGTGAGGGGAGGTGCCGGGCTGGCACCGGGAGCCGCCGGGCTGAGAAGGGTTGTGGGGCGCGGAACCGGCCCCGCAGGTTCATGTGGAGCCGGCGGGGTGTGCGGGCCTCTCCGCCGGTTGATGAGCGCTCGGGGGGAACCGGCGGGTCCGGCGCCGGCCCGCTGAGGCGCCGCGGGGCCTGGAGCGGGGCGTGAGGAGAGCCGGTGGCCGGCCTCGCCGCCGCCATGCCGTGCACCTGCGGGAACTGGCGGCGGTGGATCCGGCCGCTGGTGGTGCTGCTGTATATCGTGGGGCTGCTGGTGGTGGTGCCGCTCTGCGTCTGGGAGCTGCAGAAGCTGGAGGTGAGGGACGGCGGGAGGGGGGGTGGCTGATCCCCGGCCCATCCGGGGCGGCCGCGGGGCTCTCAGGTGGTTGTTCGGCGGCCTTCAGCCCCGGGCGGAGACCGAGGGAGGAGAGGAGGGGCCGGAGAAGTTCCGCGGTGGGTTTTTGCGGTGCTGTGACGGTACGAACGGAGCCAGATGGAACGGGCCCGGGGTTCCTTTCTCCTTCCGGTTCAGTAACACCGGGCGCTTGATGCGCTGCTGGAGAAATTAAAAGAGTCGGTGTCTGTAGGGAGCTCTGCCCCTGCCCTGCCCGCAGCTTCTGGTTTGACACTGCCATTCATAGAATCATAAAATGGTTTGGGTTGGAAGGGACCTTAAAGATCATCCAGTTCCAACCCCCCTGCCCTGGGCAGGGACACCTCCCACCAGACCAGGTTGCTCCAAGCCCCATCCAGCCTGGCCTTGAACCCCTCCAGGGATGGGGCAGCCACAGCTTCTCTGGGCAACCTGTTCCAGTGCCTCACCACACTCACAGGAAAGAATTTCAATCTAATATCTAATCTAAACCTCCCCTCTTTCAGTTTAAAATACTTCAGGTAATTCTGAGAGGGAGAATTGAGGTAGTATATAGAGTAGCTTCTCTTCCATGCTGGTGGTATGTCTGTGGTGGTGTGATACACTGTAGTATGTCATAACAGTAGCACAAGAATTATGCACACGTGGGACAGCGAAGTTAAATTGTAACCTTAAAATATACATTGTCCAATTTAGCACAGGCTCGTCCCACTGGAGGTAAGACTTTTTCACGGTATAATCTTAAGCATTTAATGACAGCACAATCTGTCTTGAGGGTATTGTAATTTTCCTAATTTGAAACTCATGTGTTCAGCATAATGGATGTTTGTATCAAAGTGGTACCTGAAATTTTAAACTCGTTAAATCTGACAGTGGTAGAGAAGCTACTCGGAAGTGATCTTTGAAATGGAAAGCAACAGAAGATGTTGGTTGTTGATGTAGAGTAGGGGATCAGAGAAGAAATCTCTCCCCTCCCCCCAAAAAAAAACCCCAACAAAACAGTTTGAGAAGAGTTTACTGTGTTTTTCAGTTTGGGGTACTTAAGTTTATGAATATAGTTATTTTTCAGACAGCTTTGGTTTAAAATTGTAGCCATACTTGTATATGAATGCATATCTGTTTCAGATTGTTGAATGAAACTAGTTGAAATTGATTACTAGTTGGAACTTGGTTTTAAAGCTAAAAATACTTTAAATCCCCAAGCTTTGAGAAACTTGATAATGAAGCACAGAACTGAGACAAGTTCCAGACCTAAAGCAAAAGGGATCAGTTGTGGCTTTCAGTAAATGACATAGTGAGCGTTACCATGTTCTTAGTAGAACGTTTTGTGTTTATTGGTGGTGTCATGGTTTAGTTCTGCCAAATTCCTCGTCTTTTTCTTCTGAAGTTTTAAGTTTTACTCTAAGCCACATCAACAGATTGCAAGGGAGACTTTGGGAGTTTGTGTATCCGGGAGGGAGGGTTAGAAAAACTAAACGTAATATTGGGATATGTGCTTAATATGCTTCTTAAAACTTTATTCACAGTAAAGAAAAAGAAAGATAAATTCTTTTTATTGCTATACTGGTAAAACTTTAAAGTACTAATACAGAAACTTTGATCTTGCATTCTTCTTTTTCTTTGCCAGGTTGGAATTCATACCAAGGCATGGTTTATCGCTGGGATATTTCTGCTAATGACTATTCCAATATCTCTCTGGGGAATACTACAACACTTAGTCCATTATACTCAACCTGAATTACAGAAGCCAATAATAAGGTAACATTTCACATTTTGCCTGTGCTACAAATGTTGAATTTAATTCAGACTGAAAATACTTCTAGTAATATGAAATATTCTTTTATTATTGTAACAGGATTCTGTGGATGGTGCCGATTTACAGTTTAGACAGTGTAAGTGTTCTCTTACTGTTAACAGCTTGATAAATTTCTGTTTGCTGCTGGGGTGAGGAAAAACAGTGCCACAGTTAGCAGAAACTATGCTGCATGGAGAGTCGCAGTCCTAGAAACTTCTGGGCATTCCTATTTATGGAGTACCTCAGAAGCGTAGCTGCTGGCTCTTCTTATTAGACTCTTCTTGTGGAGCTTGTGGGATCACTTTTGCTAAACTGTTCTTAAACCTGTCCTTGAATATCCTTTGTGACAGATGTGGAAATGGGTACGACGAGCCTGCTTTTGGTCCTTCCATCTTCAGTAACAGCTGAACTGGAAACCAGACAGATCCAAGTAACTGTCTCAAAATTGAGTGCCTTTCCTTTCTTTCTGGAGTTAGGCTTAGCACTAAAATTCTTTCCTGAGTGCTAAAATTCTATCTTTTGCTTCAGGGGGCAAAGGGTAAGATCCCACAAAAACCCCACTTCTGAATACTTTTATGCAATAAAATTCTATTTGCCATACCAGGCACGGTTCCCAAATATGTCACTTGTAGGGGTGATTTCAGCCAGAGCTGGGCAACAAACATAACTAAATCTGTGGGCTGTACGGGAGGTGTGTTTACATGTTGTCACCACCTCTTGATGTTGCAAATGCTCCTGTTTCCCCCACAAGAGACAGCTTTCCAGGAACTTTTCCTTTGATTTTTCTCCCATCTCTTGAGTGTTTATGAAGTGTCACCCATGTATGTGTGTTCACAGCCCTGCTTCCCCCTCCTTTTTCTCCTTTTTTTTTTTTTTTTAATATTTTGAAAGACTAGGATTTAGAGTATCTGAGAGTGAGGAAGAAAACAACATGATCTGTTTCCTATGGGGAATATCTAGTGGGAGGTGTCCCTGCCCATGGCAGGGGGGTTGGAACTCTATGATCTTTAAGGTCCCTTCCAACTCTAACCATTCTATGATTTTGTGAATATCAACTACCTCAGGCTGATATTTCAATTTCAAGTACAGAAATTTCTTCTGGAAGAAAATTACCTGCTACTTAAATGAGCTCTAGCCAGGCGTTCAGAGACATTTCTGGCGTACTGAAATCTTTCCCCAGACTCCTGGATCTTACAGCCTTTGCTGCGTATGTGGCATCCTCCCAGAGTGCTTAATCTGAGCTGAACTTAAAGTTCTCTTCTCAGATTCAAATGCTGTGTTCTTGGTTTACTAGATGCAGCGTTACATCTTCCACAGAGTTGTTGCAGCATCTGTTATCTATAGTATTTAATTGTGATGTGGTTGTGAAGCATCTTCCTGTGTTCCTCTGGTCAGAGAAGGCAGAGCATTCGCTCTGCTACAACCTGGGGAAGCAAAGTAAATTCAAAAGGCCTGCCTCTTTAACCCATCCACCCCACCCCAAGAAAAAACAATGTACAAACCAAAAAAAACCACCCACCCAGTAGGACAGGATGCACTAAACCGTGCAACAGCAGTGTGATACTCAAAATCAAAAACTGAGAGCTCTTGACAGCTGACCCATAATCACAGTTTTGCAGAAAAGTCACTTTTTCTGTCTGAAATTCTGGTTTAGAGGGATGACTGCCGCTTTAATTTGCTGCTTTCTACTACATTTTGCAAACGCGCCAGACCAAACGTTTCCACATTAGACACTGAAAGAAATGGCAACAGCAGTGTGATACTCAAAATCAAAAATTGAGAGCTCTTGACAGCAGACCCATAATCACAGTTTTGCAGAAAAGTTGCTTTTTCTGTCTGAAATTCTTTTAGAGGGATGACTGCTGCTTTTATCTGCTGCTTTCTACTACATTTTGCAAACGCGCCAGACCAAACGTTTCCACATTAGACACTGAAAGAAATGAGCTTTGCATTGTCAGACTAAAATCTTAGTTCTCAAAGCCGTACCAACAATGAATATGTTGATTTCAGGAAACAGTTCTATCTTGTCTCCTCCTGACAGGGGCGGGTTACGGGTAGGGAACCATCTCCTTTTAGTTACTTCAAAATTAAAGACATGAGTTTTGTGGTCAAAAATCCAGAGCATCTCTGCGTGGTGCTTTAAGCATGTTTCCATTGGAAGCAGTGGAGATGTCATCTGAAATCCTACCAGCATTTTTACAGAACGTTACTTTCTAGCTGTACCATCGCACTCTTATTAGCCAAATCCTTCAAGCCCCGCTTAATTACTGCCTGCTGTCTAATGAATTATTGCTTGCTGAACTAGCCAGCCAGCGTTGCCATTGGAATCACTTGTTGTCTTTCTTGTGTGTAACCTTTTGTGTACCTCTCTTCTTGCAGTGGATAGCTTTGAAATACCCCAACATTGCAATATATGTGGATACGTGTCGGGAATGCTATGAAGCTTATGTCATCTATAATTTTATGGTTTTTCTTTCAAATTATCTAACCAACCGGTATCCAAACCTCGTATTAATAATAGAAGCGAAAGATCAGCAGAGACATCTGCCGCCTCTCTGTTGTTGTCCATCGTGGGCTATGGGAGAGTGAGTACATGATGACATCTTAAAATTTTAAGCTGTGTAATCAGATACAAAGGTTTTGTTTTCATATTTAGTAGTGTGGCTTGGCTGAGTCAGTTTAGGCTTTGCACACACTTTGTTTATCAACTATGAACCTCTTCTGAAAGCAGCTGTGAATATGTTTTCATCAAGCTGTAAATCATCCTATAAATTGCACTTAGCTTCTAACATACATTGGCTCAGGTGGTCCTGAAGGAATCTTTCTTGGATTTGAAAAATACTGGAAAAAGCTCCCCTTGAATTTGCTTCCTTTGTTACCATACAATATTTGCCCAAAGCCTCATGTAGAATCACTGGTGAGCCTGTTGCTTTTACTTCCCCAGGTGAAGGACAAAAGGCCATATGCCTCTGAACTGCTTGTTTCTGCATGCTTAATCTGATAAGCACCTCTCTTAAGAGATTTTAATAAAGCTGTTTAAAATGTTAAAGACAAACTATGGATGTAAGTCATTCTTAAATGTCTTCAGCTGCAGTGAAAATTGCGTGTTCTTTGTTTAGTCCATGGCTAAAAGAAGTGAATCATTGAGTATTTCCTGTTATTTATCTATAAAAGTCTAGGTGTTTTGTGTATTGCATATATACACACTATACACTGTAGCATTTAAGTCCTGGAAGCAGAAGTTGAAACTACCACGAAATAAAAATTCAGTTTAGTGAAACTGCTGAGAACAGGATATTTCCATAAGTGAATCGACTTTAAATTCTTATACAATGAATTTTGTGTTTCTCTTGCAGAGTTTTATTGTTTAGATGTAAACTGGGTGTTTTGCAGTACACCGTTGTCAGACCATTTACCACCATTATTGCTTTGTAAGTATGCCCATAAATAATTGATATTGATCTTCAGGATGTAATTTTGAGTTGCACTGGAAAGAATTTTCATGCCCTTTTTATTGAATCGACGCAGTTTGAAAGCAGACCGGTCGTGTTACACGCTAAATGGGTCCTGGCAATTTGAATCAACCCATGATTTCTTTATGACTTCTCTATAGAAAATTACTACTTGCAGGATTGAAATAATAAATACTTAATGCTTGATTCTGAAAGCAGTGGGAGAGAATGAGAAGTACTGTTTATGTGGGAAAGGCATTTTTATGATCTCTTAATTTTTCGAGTCTTTTTTTTTTTTTGCTTCTCCCTTTTCTCATTGGTCTCCACAATTGTGTATTTTTAAGTCAGGTTTTATGCAACTTTTAAAATTTTATAAAAACTTTGCAGGTGACAAGCTTGACTGTGTGCCTTCATACGTGTCATAGAACCGGTTGTTGTAACCTGTTTACACCTGTAAAGTACATAGTGATTAATTCTAAAAATTCTTTCAGAATTTGTGAACTAGTGGGAGTGTACGATGAAGGAAACTTCAGCTTCAACAACGCGTGGACTTACCTGGTTATACTTAACAACATGTCACAGCTAGTGAGTATCAGCAGTACATCTTTCTGCTCTTTTAAGTCATTGTATTAGTATTATGTGAATCTTTTTATGTGAACTATTGACAGTAATTTTGTTGGCATCTGGTTTCTGCTCTTTTAAGTCATTGTATTAGTATTACGTGAATCTTTTTATGTGAACTATTGGCAGTAATTTTGTTGGCATCTGGTAATTATGGAATTACAGAATCACATGGGGTTGGAAGGGACCTCTGGAGATCATCTAGTCCAACCCCCTGCCAAAGCAGGGCCACCCAGAGCCGGTGTCCAGGCAGGTTTGGAATGTCTCCAGAGAAGGAGACTCCACCACCTCCCTGGGCAGCCTCTGCCAGGGCTCTGCCACCCTCACAGCAAAGAAGTTCCTCCTCATGTTTAGGTGGAACTTCTTATATTCAAGTTTGTGCCCATTTCCTCTTGTCCTGTCCCTGGGCACCACTGAAAAAAGACCAGCCCCATCCTCTTGACACCCTCCCTTGAAGTATGTATGAGCATTGATCAGATCCCCCCTCAGCCTTCTCTTCTCCAGACTCAAAAGACCCAAGTCCCTCAGCCTCTCCTCATAAGGGAGATGCTCCAGGCCCCTCATCATCTCTGTAGCCCTCTGCTGTCCCCTCTCCAGCAGTTCCCTGTCCTTCTGGAACTGGGGAGCCCAGAACTGGTCCCAGTGCTCCAGCTGGGGCCTCCCCAGGGCAGAGCAGAGGGGCAGGATGACCTCCCTCCACCTGCTGGTCCCACTCTTCCTGATGCCCCCCAGGATGCCATTGGCCTTCTTGGCCACAAGGGCCCATTGCTTGCTCATGGTCATCCTGTTGTCCACCAGGACTCCCTGGTCTTTCTCCTCAGAGCTGCTCTCCAGCTGGTCAGCCCCCAAAATTCTTATGGGTGGAATATTTCCCACTGTAAGTGGGAAGTGTAAGTGGGGGGAAGAAGAGATCAGTTCCTCAGGTTTAGCCGTACCGTGGTTCAGTTGCTTGCAGTTGTCATTAATGGGAAACTTGTTCAGATTTGTGGGGATTTGTGGCATCTGTTGCCTCCCCTCTTGGAAACAGGCAACGTTTCAGGCGTTTTTAACAGAAGCCTGAAAGAAAGTGTGATTTTTGTGCCATTTTCTTTAGAAAAGATTTGGTGGGACCTTCCTGTGCTATGCTTTAGTGTGTAGATGACCTCAGTCTCTGTCTGCTAATACCGTGCATTTCAGAAATACAATTTCTAGCAAAAAAAAAAAAAAAAGAGTCTGCTTTAAAACAGTCAAGCAAAAGTTGTCATAAACCCAGAGCCTCTTTTCTAAAATAGGTAGCTTTTTAGCTTTGTATCGTACGGTGATATTTTTTTTAACTGAAGAGGTGCTGTAAAACAACTCCCTCATAAAATAAAGCTTTTCTTAATTTTCTTCTCCTTTTAGTTTGCTATGTATTGCCTCGTGCTGTTTTATAAAGTACTACGTGAAGAGCTGAATCCTATCCAACCCGTTGGCAAGTTCCTTTGCGTGAAGATGGTCGTTTTTGTTTCTTTCTGGTGAGTGAGTTATTTACTTACTGCTGCTTGTTCTCGGGATGGATCGTAAAAGAGCTAAAAAGGCTGGATTTGGTACTGAGGTTGGAAGCCTCAAAAAAATCTACCCAGACTCTTAGTGAAGTGCTGGGAGGGGAAAACGGTACTATTATGTTAAACAGAGCAGGATTGTTCCCTTCAGATTAATTTTTAGACATTTTGTAAGGTGATTCTCAAGAACCTAATTTATTTTAGAATCTTCACGTGCAGTTATTTCAAACCAAAAAAATTATTTCTAAAAAAAAAATTACTTTAACCTTTTCAAAATAAGTTCCTGTAAGTTACTATTTAAGCACTGCTCACAATTAGCTGCTAATGAGAGTGCATTTGACTGCCTGAAGATTACTCTGTGGGTTGCAATAGTACCCTGAATTCAAACCAAAAAAATTATTTCTATTTTTTTTTACTTTTAGAAGTAAAAAAAAATTAACCTTTTCAAAATAAATTCCTGTAAGTTAATATTTTAAACACTGCTCACACTTAGCTGTTAATGAGAGTGCATTTGACTGCCTGAAGATTACTCTGTGGGTTGGAGAGAAGCAACTTGTTCTAATAACTAACTGGAGCAAAACACTCTCTGGTTGTGTTCCCTGTTGGTCTTTAGGACCATGGATGAATGATATGTCTTTTTAAGTCTGTTTTGTTGTGGTTTTCCCCTCTTAAAATCTAAATATATAAACACTAAGTTTCTTATAAGATTCTTCCCTATGTACATACATATATATGCATACAAACAGGCCTTGTTTACCAGATTTGCTTGGAGATTTTGTGGCACTGCTGTTACAGTAAATAAATAAAAAACCCCCAATCTTTTTAGGCAAGCTGTGCTTATTGCATTGTTGGTGAAAGTTGGCGTTATTTCTGAGAAACACACCTGGGAATGGCAAAGTGTGGAAGCTGTGGCTACTGGCCTACAGGTAGGGGCAAACAATTACTTCTTAGGATAAATAAATAAAAAAACCCCAATCTTTTTAGGCAAGCTGTGCTTATTGCATTGTTGGTGAAAGTTGGCGTTATTTCTGAGAAACACACCTGGGAATGGCAAAGCGTGGAAGCTGTGGCTACCGGCCTACAGGTAGGGGCAAACAGTTACTTCTTAAGAGGAATCATAGCTTAGGAGGAATCATAGAATGGTTTGGATTGGAAGGGATCTTCAACATCACCCAGTCCCAACCCCCCTGCCCTGGGCAGGGACACCTCCCACCAGCCCAGGTTGCTCCAAGCCCCATCCAGCCTGGCCTTGAACCCCTCCAGGGATGGGGCAGCCACAGCTTCTCTGGGCAACCTGTTCCAGTGTCTCACCACCCTCACAGGAAAGAATTTCTTTCTGGTATCTCATCTAAATCTCCCCTTTTCCAACTTAAAACTGTTACCCCAGCAGGCAAGGGCTGATTCCAGTAGCTGTGGCTCCCTGAAGCCTGCTCAGAACATCCTACCTCTGGCAGAAAAGTAGATGCCAGTATCCCGAGGTGATGGCAGCCTTTCCCTTGTTTCTCCAGTTATCGACTCAATCCTTAATCATTCATATCTCTCTCCTTGCAGGATTTTATCATTTGTGTCGAGATGTTCCTGGCTGCCATCGCTCACCACTACAGCTTTTCCTATAAACCCTACGTTCAAGAGGCTGAAGAAGGGTCCTGCTTTGACTCTTTTCTTGCCATGTGGGATATTTCTGACATAAGGGCAGATATATCAGAGCAGGTTCGGAATGTTGGTAAGTAGCAGCCAGGTCTGTAAGATCTGGTAACAGCATATGTATTTTCAGGTTCATTTTACTCCATTTGCCATCTCTCTAGTACCTTGAGAACACTCCGTATCAAATTAGTGGCCACTGCACCCCCAGATGATTTCATGGTTTATCTGGCATTTTGTTCTTGCCGGTACTCCTGACTGATTTAGAGTCTAGTTTTTAATTTTTCTTTTAAGTAGATGGATCTCATATTAGTGGCCGCTGCATCCCCAGATGATTTCATGGTTCATCTGGCATTTTGCTCTTGCTGGTACTCCTGACTGATTTAAAGTCTAGTTTTTAATTTTTGACCCCCAGATGATTTCATGGTTTATCTGGCATTTTGTTCTTGCCGGTACTCCTGACTGATTTAGAGTCTAGTTTTTAATTTTTCTTTTAAGTAGATGGATCTCATATTAGTGGCCGCTGCATCCCCAGATGATTTCATGGTTCATCTGGCATTTTGCTCTTGCTGGTACTCCTGACTGATTTAAAGTCTAGTTTTTAATTTTTGTTTTAAGTAGATGGATCTCAGGGTAAGTTTCAGGTGCGATAGGTTAAAAGAAAGGGATGGCCTTTTTGTTGTGTGGTGCGTTTGGGTTTTTTTTAATGGAAAGACAATTTTATTTATTACATCTAACAATGTGCATGTAAAACTCTTGTAAAACATCATCTTCTGATTTAACGTGTCTATTTGAGTGTTGATGTGGTCAAAGACCTTGGTGTAGTGTTGGAAGTGCTGACAAGTCTTTTCCTTTGGCACGATTCCAGGAAGGACGGTTTTGGGCCAGCCAAGGAAAATGTTTTTTGCTGAGGATCACGAACAAAACGAACACACGAGTTTACTGTCTTCATCTACTCAAGACCCGATCTCTGATGCTTCTTCCATGCCATCTTCACCCATGGGTCATTACCAGGGGTTTGGACACACCGTGACACCTCTCACCACGCCGACAGCAGCCCCCGCGGTCGATGGCATTTATAACACTCCTGCCACGCGAGGCTCGGAGGAGTCACCCGAACTAGAGCACAATTCATCAGAGAAAGCTTTGGGGAAAAGTTAGACTGGCTTTTTTTTTTAATTTGAACGTCTCAAGGAGCCTGCTGTCTGCTGGCCACACCTCTCCTGGTGACGTGTAGTGATGAAAGACAAAAAGCTTGGAAAAGCTACTGCGCAGGGAGGAAGAGGAGGGTATGGCTGTAACTGACATCCCAGTTCTGAATTCCACAATGGAGGGGAGAGCCCCATGAGTATAAAACACGCACACCGTAAACGTTTCGGCTTAAATTTAAGAATCAACTCCTTTAAACTGCTAAACACTTAACACATCATGTCAAGATGACGCCGGCTTTTATTAATACAAAAGAAACGTTTGGAAAAAAAAATGCTCTGCTCTTCTAAAGGTGAGGCGTAAGTACTGCTGGTAAGGGGGAAAGTGAATGTCAAGAATGTAATTTAAGGCAGGCAGCAGCAAAGAAGTGTTAGTATTAGCTTTGGTTGTCCTCTTAATGATGGTAACTTCCATACCCCGGTGCTGAACGGGGTGTGGATGAAAGGGTAACTTCTGTACAGATGCCATCTTCTGCCCTTCCCTGCGTAGCTAAAAACAAAACCCCTTCATGAAGATGATTATTACAGAGCATCAGTAAAGAATCTACCCCAAGCAAGCATTCCCTGCAGGCCTCGCTCTCAAATTCCACGCTCAGAACAGAACGGTTGGCATTATCTGTTGTCCTTGTAGCTCTTAATTTGCAATTATGTCTTTTACATAACAGAAGAGACAGCCAGGATGATGATAGGTTTGGGAATAACACTTTACACTTGACTACTTTCTTCCTGTCCTTCTAAAATAACGGTTACTACCCTATTCTGGGCGGAGGGGAATTAAGGATGTCGAAGTAGAAAACAAAACTGATTTATTTTGGGCTGCAATAAATTCTTTAAGGCTTAGGGTTGTTTTTAAGCTGCTAAAGCAGGCTACCCTGACAATGTGTCCCTAGTAACTTGTATTCATAACTTTGTGTGTGTGTGTGTGTGGATATTGTATTATGCTTCTAGTATAGCCTGCTTTCAAATAGACGAGTTGATTTCATTTATTTTCCCCACCTACTGTCCCAGAAGAGACCTTTGCTGAGATAAAACTGAGTAGTTAGTCTAATACTGGAGTTACTGGTGTTAGATTTCAGACTGAGCATCCACACAAAAACTGACAAAACCAGAGGGGTATTGTTTTTATCCCATTACCAGATCTTTACTACTACTGCATGTTTGCAAACTGACAAAAAAACCCCAAAACACTAGAGCACTGACCTTTTCAGTGACATCTGAAGGTTCTCTTTCAGGATTGTTAGCATTTACAAGATAAACGTTTAACTTCTGGCTGTCAGGGTAAATTCATTTTAAGTGCTTTTTTTTTTTGGCAGTACTAGTGTGATGTAAATATTGCGCCTTACTCACTAGGCTGCGGGTTTTAGAGCTGACAGGACTTGCTGTATTTGGATTTAGTGAGAAAATGCAAATCATCATTTTCAATTTGCCAAGTCATTGCCTTTGTTGTAAATAATCAATTAAAGATTTTATTTAAACTGTTCACCTTCTTTCGATTTCATTTACTGCTACGGTAATTTAAGGGTGTGGATGACACGTGGATGCAACTCTCCTTTTTGTGGAAGGAGGGGATCTTTGGTACAACTTGTACAAGAGTTTGTGCTTTCTGTATTTTAAGGTTTGTGGTGAAAAAGGAATCCTTGTTTGAGCTCAGGAAGAATCAGAATCTACTTCTATATGCTTGATTGTAGGTATAACAGGTTGGTCAGCCTGGAGGCCCCAGCCCTGGAGACATTCAAGGTCAAGGCTTGATGAGACTCTGAGCGATCTGATCTAATTAAAGATGTCCCTATCACTGCAGGGGGGTTGGACTAGATGGCCTTTAAAGGTCCCTTCCAGCCCAACTCATTCCCTGATTCTGTGTACGCAGGTAGATAGGGGCCGTGGTAGAAATAATTCCTGAAGGATCAGAGCTGCTGGAAGCTACGGAGCTCCTGTGCTCTGGCTTTTCAAAAATCTCACAATGAGGAATTTTTTGTACAAAAATTTGTCTTTTTGGTGTAAAAGTTAAGCAGGGGACTTTGACCAGAAAACAACTAATTAAGTGTCTTGGTTGCTTCTTTCACAGCATTTCTGGAAAGCTGTTATTTTATTATTACTCTGTTATTCCATGTGCACAGTATTATTTATATTTTTTCTGGGAGAAAAGCTATTTTTTCACCACAGTATCTTCCAGGATCACACCTTTCCATTAATGATTATCACTGAATCTCCAAAAATAACCAGAAGTCTTTCAATGACACCTACCTTGGCTTTAGAAAACTCCAGCAGCATTCACAGCAGGACTTACCAAGTTTGTTTGCAAATGAATGTTTTATATTTGTATATAAATCTTTGTAAGATTGTTCTTGCCTTCAAGTGCTGCTTGAAAACTCAGTGGTCATTTTCAACTCTTTAGTCTCATTGAGTAAGTCTCATTAAATAGTATGTCCTTAATTTTTCTTTACATCATTTTACTGCCTTAATTAATTGCTAAAAAGCTTAATAAATAGGCCTAACCACTATTATTTACTGGGTTTGCCTTTATCAGCAGTCTTGCAGCACAAGGCACCTGAACACTTCTCTCTAAAACTGCACTTCGGTGAAAATAACTAAACCCAGTGGGTACAGGGTGTGTCACAGTAACTCAGATTTTTATGGATTGTGGTTTTTGTTTGTTTGTTTAAAAAAAGCTGTTTTCTATGTAGTATGAAAAGCCTCTGCCCTACTTTAACACGCTTATATTTTGTTATGGATTGTAGCCCTTGGATAAAGCCTGGTGTCCAGTTGTTTTACTTCCTGAAAACTTGATTTCATCCTTACCTCTGTTTTGGGAGAAAAAAAAAACCAAACAAAAACTGGAGACTTTTCTTCCACTCTTCTAGGAGTTTTATTACAGCAATTTATCAGGTGCATTATATTACCAAAAATGATTCTCTGCAGGATTCTAACAAGTTTACTCACTTGACCTTCCCCTGTACAACTTGAGTTATTCAACAGTGCTCCTTTACAACTCTTTACAATTATCTACTTGTGATAGTGCAACTGGAAGGACCTTATGGTCCCTACCACGAGGCTGATATCTCAGTACACACCAGGAGGATGCTGTGGGACCTGAGCAGCAGCACTACACTTGGAGAAACAAGGACTCTTAACCTCAAACAGCCTTTTTGAGCCGTTGGATAGAATTTAGACTTCAATATAAATTAACCTCCACAATGTTAGGAACAGCGCATTTGTGCATAGCTAATTAACCACCAATCAGTTAATCCATGCCCCTTCTTCACCGTTTCACTGTGATGCTGATATTGCTTTTATGGTGTTGAACATCCAGCACGAGTTCAGCCCCGACCTGGACGTGGATGGGCTCATCCAGAACCACCGCCGCTTGCTTCCAGTGGGAGAACTCATCAGATGTATCCAAGCTGTGCTCTTCATCCAGGTGGATGTGGTACCAGAAGGGAATGGCAGTGACTTGGCCAGACTTACAAATTTGTACCTAAAAAAATATTTAAAAGGAAGTAAGAAAATCACAGAATCACAGAATCTTCTAGGTTGGAAGGGACCTTAAAGATCATCTTGTCCAACTGTCAACCTCACTGACAAAAATAGACACCCACACAACAAACAAGGAGCATCATCACTAAACCAGACCTCCCAGCACTACATCAACCCGTCTTTTGAACACCTCCAGGGATGGGGCCTCAACCACCTCCCTGGGCAGCCCATTCCAATGGCTGACAACCCTTTCAGTGAAAAAATTTTTCCTAATATCCAGCCTGAAAAAAAATCAGATCAAACCGTTCCAATCCGTTTCAGAGAGATGTGCAGACAAGTCAATTCTGTGTTGATGGTTTTGAGCAATGAAGAAACAGCTCTGCAGGAGAGCAGCTCAGCACGCTCCTGACTTTCTGTCCTCACACAACTCACCTTCACTTCTCTGCTGGAGCTGTTCAACAAGGGGTTCATGAGATCCAGCCTCAGAAGCTCCACTGGCTTGCTCAAGGGGACACACGGCAGCGTGGAGAGATCCAAGTACACACGGACAGGTACCTAAGGGCACACACCGGAACGTCAGGCATCAACAGCCATTGAAAAGTTAAAAATTAAGAGACAATCGTAACGCCAAAGTTTCTATGGATTACAGTAATGCCTGGAAGAGACAGCCAAAATGCAAAATGCACCCCCACCAACTTCGTACCTTGAACTGGTTGATAAAAGGGGCTATATTAAATCCAAGGGTTGGTTCTGTTCCCTGAACAGCGCTCTCCAGTAGCAGAGACTCCGACTCCACGAGCATCCCGTACACCAGCACGTACTGGGGGAAAATCTGCCCTCCGCTGTGAAGCAAACATCTGGAAAATGAGAAGAGGTTTCACGCCTGAAGCCCATCGTTCCACAGCAGTGAGAGAACATTCATTACATTTAAGAAAGGCACACCAGTTCTTCCTCTGAAGTCAAGTGCTCAGAAGCATCTGAGTGGAGTCCTGGTGGGCAACAGGATGCCCATGAGCAAGCAATGGGCCCTTGTGGCCAAGAAGGCCAATGGATCCTGGGGGGCATCAGGAAGAGTGTGGAACAGCAGGACAAGGGAGGTCATCCTGCCCCTCTGCTCTGCCCTGGTGAGGCCCCATCTGGAGCACTGGGACCAGTTCTGGGCTCCCCAGTTCCAGAAGGACAGGGAACTGCTGGGGAGGGGACAGCAGAGGGATACAGAGATGATGAGGGGCCTGGAGCATCTCCCTTACGAGGAGAGGCTGAGGGACTTGGGGCTTTTTAGTCTGGAGAAGAGAAGGCTGAGGGGGGATCTGATCAATGCTTATAAATACTTCAAGGGAGGGTGTCAAGAGGATGGGGCTGGTCTTTTTTCAGTGGTGCCCAGGGACAGGACAAGAGGAAATGGGCACAAACTTGAACATAAGAAGTTCCACCTAAACATTGCACCTAAACACCCTGTGTTTGTCTTTCAGCGGTACCAGTTTGTTCCAGCAACAGTTTGACACGTGCATGAATCTGGGCTTTTTCAACCTTGCACTTAAAGCCACTTCAGCCGTTACTAAGATGCTGCCTACCCTGGGAACTTCTGACAGACCAAGAAATAAGATCTTCAGCGGTACCAGTTTGTTCCAGCAACAGTTTGACACGTGCATGAATCTGGGCTTTTTCAACCTTGCACTTAAAGCCACTTCAGCTGTTACTACGATGCTGCCTACCCTGGGAGCTTCTGACAGACCAAGAAATAAGATTTTCCATTCACATTCTCGCATACAAAATACAAAGAGGTCTATAAAAGTGAAAACTTGACGCTTTTTTCCTTTTTAAAAAAGATCCATGTATACAACGGTCACACCAGAAACACTCTGGGAGGTCCAAACTGTTCAGAAAACCAGCTTTTTCTGCTCTACAGAAACAAGATGACAGTAGTTTTGTAGTTAGAAGGAATATTTTCAAAAGTTTTCAGATAATTATGGATTCCCAGGAATACTTTTGTCCATTTATACTGTACCTGGATATTGCAGCCTTTTCCATCACCTCCTGCTGGATTAAACCTGATGTCTCTATAACATCCAAGATAATAATACTCCACAGTTTGTCTGATTTGGGTCTCTGTAGCACCACACTTTCATCTTCTAAGTGACTCAGCCAAAACTCTAAGGTTTCCTTGGGGAAATGGTTAGCCTCTGAGATGACATGAAGTGCTGCCTGGTGCTGTTCCTTCTCGATAGAACTGTAGGCTCTGACGGGTCCAAGTTGGCCAGCTATAACAGGGAGGATGGAGAAGCCCTCAGACACATCTAAAATGTACAAAGGATCAGGAGCCACGTCTGGAGAGCTCTTGGTTTGACCCTCTTGGTGCATCCCACTGCCATGTCCATCAACATCCATGGACTGCAAGTCCTTACGTGGCCTTAACGATGACAACACTCTGCCCATGGCAGCTTTGAAGCACTGGTGGTACGGCCCGTTGTTCAGCAGGGCTATCTCTGTGGATTCCAACACACACACTTGACTGGTGCCATCCTGTTTGTTAGTTGTCTGAAGCCCAGCCAGAGCATGACATAGTTCAGCCTCGTTGCCCAAACTCAGGGGGTCCTCTCTCTCGCTGACGTCCATCCCGCTCTCGGAAGTCAAAGGAGAAATCTTCTGGATCTTCAAGTAGCAGTCTTGGCAGCAAACTTCCATCGACACGCTGTCTCCGGGCTTCACCGAATAATCTTGGCAAAAACAGCACAGAAGAGTCACAGCAAGTTATTTCACGGCAAATATCAGCACCTTGTGGCTGCTTCACTTAAACAAAAACCCAAACAAAACCACAAGAAAAGCATTACCTCATTTCTTCACTGGTTGTTAGTAGCGTGTAGGAAAGAATTGCTCTAGTCTGCAGTTCACAAGCTGAAATTTACAACTGACATTTGCCTTAAACTGTCCCAAACTAGGCAAAACCTATTTATTCTCAACACAAGCCTTTCTATGATTAATATATATTACTTTTAAGTGTTCTGTCAACAGCAGAGCAGGACAAAGAACAGCCTGGTACAGAAACTGCTTTTGCTTTAAAATGTGTGCATTTTAATACCTACCTCCTGTAGACAAAGGTAAATTCATAGTTACACAGAAAACAATAGCCACGCTTTAGAAAGAGCAACTTATTCAAAATAAGTTTTACTGGGACATTTACAGTGTACAAGCTTAAGATGGTCTTTGGATACTCTGTGTGTGTTTTCTAAGAAAGTAAATCAACTGATACCAGACCAGAATTTCCAAACAGAACTGCTATAGTTTGGGAAATATTTCTTTCAATGGCAACAGAGGCTACAAATATCTCTTCCCTCTCCTATGCTTTCCACTGAACCACTCCATGGCACACCTGCCCCTGCTGTCTGTTATTTCTAAATCAGGAGGAGCTGTGGACTCTCTCAAGGGTAGAGAGATGTGGCTACACTAGAGAGCTGGGCAATTAACAACTCTGCAAAATTTAACAAGAGCAAGCACCAGATTCTCCAGCTGGGCTGAGGTGGAGACACACATCCTGGTTCTACATCCAATTTTGGGGACGAGATGCTGGAGATGGCAAGTAGGAGTCAACAGCATGGCCTGACAGCAAAACGGGCCAACCGTGTCCCAGGGTGCACCAAGAAGAGCAGAGCTGGCCAGCTGAGGGAGGTGACTGTCCCGCTCTGGGGCAGCCCCACCTCCAGCACTGTGTGAAGTTTTGAGGGCCTCAATCTAAGAAGGACATCCCACTGTTGGAGTGTGTCCAGAGAAGGGTGAAGATGGTGAAGGACTCGGGAGGAGTGGCTCAAGTTACTCACTTTGTTGGGCTCGGAGAAGAGAAGGCTGAGGGGTGTCCCCATCACAGCCCACAATTTCCTCACAAGGGGGGGGCAACGGAGGGGAAGGTGCTGACCCCCTCTCTCTGGTGACCAGTGATAGGACACAAGGAAATGGAACGAAGCTGCACCAGGGGAAGTTCAGTTTGGCCATTAGAAAAAAGGTTTTTTACTGAAACTGTGGTCGGTGGCTGGACCAGGGTCCCCAGGGAGGTGGTCACCGCACCAGGCCTGTCGGAGTTCAAGGACCATCTGGACAACGCTCTTAGTCATGTGGTTTAGCTTTAGGTAGTCCTGAGAGGAGCAGGGAGTTGGACTCAATGATCCTTACGGGTCCCTTGAGATACTCTAAGATAGTCTGTGAACTAAGAGAACGGAGAAGAGGTGAACAAAGATGTCCTGCTTTGAGGTAAAACAGAACTAATTTTCTGTTCAGTAATTTTACTTTTTTATCTGAGCCTCTTCTAACTAACTAAACTCCGAAATTAACAGCATATTGTTCAGAAACTGTTCACTCTCACAGTGATAAGACCTGATTATACCAAGGAATGGTGTGAGAGGCCCCTGCTTATACTCATTGCTGTAACAACCAAGGTCAGATAAATTCATTATGTGCCCCATTGGAGGGTTGGAAGCGGAAAAGCAAAGAGGGGTCCCACCTGTAGGGAGGAGAGGACAGGAGAGGTGACCCAAAACTGACCAACAGGGTGTTCCATCCCATCTGCCCCATGCCCAGTATAAAAGCTGAGGGATCAAAGGGTCAACTCTCCCTTCAATGGCTGATGTCAAGGAGGACCCTGTCTGTTCGTCTGCCTTTGATCCCAATCCGAGCATTCCTGACTCCAGATTTGGAATCCACCTCCTGACCCCCTCTCTCTGGTGACCAGTGATAGGACACAAGGAAATGGAACGAAGCTGCACCAGGGGAAGTTCAGTTTGGCCATTAGAAAAAAGGTTTTTTACTGAAACTGTGGTCGGTGGCTGGACCAGGGTCCCCAGGGAGGTGGTCACCGCACCAGGCCTGTCGGAGTTCAAGGACCATCTGGACAACGCTCTTAGTCGTGTGGTTTAGTTTTAGGTGTCCTGAGAGGAGCAGGAAGTTGGACTCAATGATCCTTACGGGTCCCTTGAGATACTTTAAGAGTCTGTGAACTAGGAGAACGGAGAAGAGGTGAACATGTCCTGGTTTGAGGTAAAACACAACTAATTTTCTGTTCAGTAATTTTACTTTTTTACCTGGGCCTCTTCTAACTAACTAAACTCCGAAATTAACAGCATATTGTTCAGAAACTGTTCACTCTCACAGGGATAAGACCTGATTATACCAAGGAATGGTGTGAGAGGCCCCTGCTTATACTCATTGCTGTAACAACCAAGGTCAGATAAATTCATTATGTGCCCCATTGGAGGGTTGGAAGCGGAAAAGCAAAGAGGGGTCCCACCTGTAGGGAGGAGAGGACAGGAGAGGTGACCCAAAACTGACCAACAGGGTGTTCCATCCCATCTGCCCCATGCCCAGTATAAAAGCTGAGGGATCAAAGGGTCAACTCTCCCTTCAATGGCTGATGTCAAGGAGGACCCTGTCTGTTTGTCTGCCTTTGATCCCAATCCGAGCATTCCTGACTCCAGATTTGGAATCCACCTCCTGTCCATCACCGAGCCCAGTCTGGGACTTTTCCCTATGCCTGTTGGTGATGGGATCATCATCCTGGGAGCTTGATACAGTTTTGTATATACTGTACACATTTTTATTTTATTTTACATTTTTTTTCCTTTTTCTTCTTCTTCTTATTTCATTATTTATTTATATTTTCATTAAAGTAGTTTAGTCTTTCTCTAAACTCATAATTTATTTTTTTTATCCCCCTCTTCCTCTCTCTTTTCCTTAGGGGGGGAGGGAGGGAGGGGCCATCTGTCCTTCTGGTTGGTCAATTGGGTCAAAACCACGACAGATTTATTGGTGCCCAACGTGGAGCTCGACTGTGGTACAACTAGAGCTCTGGTAGGTTGTCTGAATAGTTGGAATTCCAGTTTGCTCAGAGATGAAAACAGACAGCTTACATTGGGGTCAAAACCACGACAGGAGAGCAGAGGCTGCTGGAAATGACAGTGGGGGTGTGGGGGCTGTGGAACAGTACTCTCACAGGGATAAGACCTGATTATACCAAGGAATGGTGTGAGAGGCCCCTGCTTATACTCATTGCTGTAACAACCAAGGTCAGGTAAATTCGTTATTTGCCCCGTTGGAGGGTCAGAAGTGGAAAAGCAAAGAGGGGTCCCACCTCTAGGGAGGAGAGGACAGGAGAGGTGACCCAAAAGTGATCAACAGGGTATTCCATCCCATCTGCCCCATGCTCAGTGTAAAAGCTGAGGGATCAAAGGGTCTCTCTCTTCCTTCAATTTGGCACCCAATTGGAGCTCGACTGTGGTACAACTAGAGCTCTGGTAGGTTGTCTGAATAGTTGGAATTCCAGTTTGCTGGGAGATGAAAACAGACAGCTTACATCAGCTTACTTTGGGGTCAAAACCATGACAGGAGTAGAGGCTGCTGGAAATGACAGCGGGGGTGTGGGGGCTGTGGAACAGTATTCACAAGTTAGAGCCCAAAATGGAGGTGAGGGGCAGGCAAGAATGTTTAGTTTTGGTTTTCTGGCAGTAGCAGCTACCAATTCCTACCTCACCACCCCCTCCTCCCTTCCACGAGTCACACCCTGACTAAGTGGGGCCAGTTAGCAGCCCCACTCCTTGGAGCTGCTCCACAATGCATTCAATTCAGGATAGAAACAAATCAACTTAAGGAAAAGCATTCTCCCAGATCTTAAGCAGGTCCTTTATCTGCTTCACAGCAGAGTCACACAAACAAGACCTGTGCACTACAGTCCAGAAACCTGCTCGGGAACCACCTCACACCTACTTGCTGTTGAACTTTTCACAGAATCATGGAATTGTCAGAGTTGAAGGGACCTCTAGAGATCATCTGGTCCAACTGTCCTGCCAAAGCAGGGTTGCCCAGAGCAAATCACTCAGGAGCATCCAGCCGGGGCTTGAAGATCTCCAGAGAAGGGGACTCCACACCCTCCCTGGGCAGCCTCTTCCAGGGCTCTGCCACCCTCACCCCAAAGAAGTTCTTCCTCAGATTTGAGTGGAACGTCCCATGTTCCAGTTTGTGTCTGTTGCCCCTCGTCCTATCGCTGGAAACCACTGAAGAGTCCAGCCCCATCCTCCTTCAACTCACCCTTTAGATACTTATAAATAAGGTCTCCCCTCAGCCTTCTCTTCTCCAGGCTAAAGACCCCCAGCTCTCTCAGCCTTTCCTCATCAGGGAGATGCTCCAATCCCTTAATCATCTTCATTGCCCTACGCTGGACTCTCTCCAGCAGTTCCCTGTCCCTCTTGAACTGGGGAGCCCAGAACTGGAGGCAGGATTCCAGTTGTGGCCTCACCAGTGCAGAGCAGAGGGGGAGAATGACCTCCCTTGACCTACTGGCCACACTCTTCCCTGTGCAGCCCAGGATTCCATTGGCCTCTTGGCCACAAGGACACATTGCTGGCTCATGGAAAGTGTGCTATCTACCAGGACTCCCAGATCTTTCTCCTCAGTAGTGCTTCCCAGAAGATCCATCCCTAACCTGTATTTCCTACACCTAATTGCTGCCATCTCCTAGTCTCTGAGATAACCCAACCAGCTCAAAACCAAAATGAAACCAAGTGTATTAAACAAGAAAATCCCCAGGACGTACCGAGGAGGCCCTGCACAGGATAGACTGCCTGTTCCCAGCACGTTTCCTCACTGGGACTCGTAGACAGAGCGTGCTCATCATCCAGCTGTAGCACAAACCACACCACAACAGCATCTAGCACTCCTCCTTCAGTGACTGGCAGGCTGAGCTTCCAGGGCTTTCTAGCTGCAAGGCTTTTCAGCTCCTGACCAGAGTGGAAAGAAGGGGAAAAAAAGCATGAGAGCGTTTCTTTCCATAAATAAAAGATGGTTTTTATTACACTCACTAAGTCACTACAACACCAATTATCATTAGCACTCGTTAGCACTGGAGCTGTCGTTCCACACACAAGTGCAGTTACACACATGACCTGTGCCCATCAGCCATTAAAGCAAACACACCTACATCTAAAAACACACTTATTTAAAAACACTGAAAACCACCAGAAAGGCTTCAGCCTGGCAAGGCTTACCTCGTGAGAGTAAACAGAGCCAGTCTTTTGGGCTGGATTCAAGCCAATGCTGAGGTACATACCTCACTCAAAACCTGCATTCAATCAGCTCTAGAAATACTGTACCTAAGCACTGAATTCACTTGACCACAGGTTTGGCAAAATCATTACAAAAACACCAAGTCAAACATCTTTGAGGATATTTTCTCTGTTACCTGGGCGTTGTGTAAAAGCTCAGGCATGTACCATTTCCTATTGGGAAGAACCACGATCTGCCCTAAAGGAATCAGGTTATAAATTCTCCAATACTCCTAAAACATTCTGAGTATGTAATAGGAATTAGGTCTTTTTCCACATAAAATCTATTTTTCTCATTAATTACCTTCTGTTAACTGACAAACATAAAAGGCCCAGCTCTACTGTAGATAGTTCTGGCATAAACCAAGTAACAGTAGGTCAATCACAAGGGACCAAAGATTCTCTAAGTCACAACCTTTCTATTTAGTAACACAACGGCCTTGCCTTAGCATTTATCAGCTTCCTGATCTGCTAACGTCAACATTTCTCCTCACTAAGTTTCCATCTTAAAATACACAGGGCAAAAGAAAAGTTCCACTCTCAGAGTAGCTCCCACACACTGCATTTTTTTATTATTTCCCTCTTTATTCCCATTCTCTCTTCTCCCCAGAGTTGCTCTACCTCTCTTCTCACAGCTGAGAGATGTCTGGACAATGCGTCAGTGTGTCAGAATTACTGGATGCTAATGAAGTTCATCATGAGATCTCACTGCTCCTCAATAAAAATACTTTGCTGCTAGTCATTTTTTCCATATGTCCTCAACTGGAGAAAAAGAACAAAGAGTAGGAAGCTGAAGCTTTGCTGGCAGTATGCCTCTTGAAGCAAGACAGCAAGAGCAAAAGCATGCATCTGTTTCTCAGTTTCTGGAAAGTTACAGCTGTTTAGAAGCGTATTTTATATTAACAATATTCTTCCTGATTATTCCTTAAAAGCAGCAGGCCCAAGGTTCTCATCCACTAGTTTAGTAAATGCAGTGTTACATCCTCATCTTGTGGCACACAACACCTAAAACCCACTTGAAGGCAGTTATTCCAGCCTTCTCCACTCTCTGTCACTTATCCCGTATTTATTCCTGATGTTTGTCCACTGCATAAAACTTTTTTTTCTATTATTTATGACAACTACAGACTCGAACAGCTCTAGCCCATCAGGATGGCAATTTATCAACCACTGTATCTAAAGAGGCAACAAAGAAAATAAAGCAGTGATGCAGGAGTAGGTATGGAATTATGCTATGCCACATATATCCTCTGAATAAAAAGAGATAACTTGCATTAAAAAAATATAAGGAAAAACTCCACAAAAAACGCAGTTGTTAAGTTTCCTATCCCTTAACTCAAATTTTCTCAAATATTCCACACGGTAACCTCTCGTTAAAATTAGGAAGAGCCAGTGTGTGCAACTGTTGGCAAGAGCTCAGGTCCTCTAGGGCCTGAAAGCGAGACGGAGCGTTAATTACTGGCTGCTGAGGTAAACACTCACTTCCACTCCCAGTAGCCCTGACCTGCTGCCAGCAAACACGCACCCAGGTACTACCTGCAGCCTGGAATTACAGCCACATTCCCCTGCCTGCGAGCAATCAGGCTGCTAATAATAATAGCAGTAATAAAGTCATTGGCATAAAACTCAGCTGCTTTTTTTTTTAAGATTTTGACTTCTTATCATTATTTCTCTGATGCCTGTGAAGCCTCCTACACCACAGTTTGAGAAACGCTGTGTACTGTATTTTAAGACTTTTTCTCAGGTTTGTCAGTTTAGGTCTGGGTAGTTAGTACAAGCAGGGCTTTTTTTTTTAAGATTTTGACTTCTTATCATTATTTCTCTGATGCCTGTGAAGCCTCCTACACCACAGTTTGAGAAACGTTGTGTACTGTATTTTAAGTCTTTTTCTCAGGTCTCTCAGTTTAGGTCTGGGGAGTTAGTGCAAGCAGATAAATGCAAAATCCCTCTCATTCTTTGAAAATGCAAAAATCCCTCTCATTCTTTGAAATACAAGTTTAGAAAACAGGTCTTTGAAATGACCTCACTAGCATTAAGTAACCTCATATCTGAATTTCAATATTTAGTAGGTAATTCTGCTACTGTCTTTAAGTATAGCAGAGCTTTTTATCCCAATAGAAGCAGAGACATTTTTTCTTTTTTATTGTTCACCTGCACAGATTGAACATCCAGGTGTGGCCACGACAAAAACAAACAAACCTCAGGTTGAAACTGATGTTTGAAATCCACAGTTGGAACTGCCTTATTTGCTCAGTGAAAAAAAGTGACAACAAACAGTAACCAGTGATTCCCAAACAATTAACTGCATCTCTTCCCTTTACCCCCACTTATCATATCTTACCATTTCACGACAGAAATATTCCCTTAGTCTAACTGAAACTTCAACGGCATGGTTCTGAAACACCATTTAAAGAGTAACACTGTTTTTTCACTCCTTTAAATTATCTTTACATCTCCAGCAGGCAGATACTTAAGAGTAGGCATCTCAGATGACAGCAATAATTTCTTATTGATGCTAGAAGCAGAAGCAACATTAGGTCATGGAGAGATGGCTCCCAGCAGTACACTGAAAAGCCTTGTCTTATTTCATTTTTAATCTCAGGATGTCAGACGAGCCAACTAGGAAAAAGCTATTGATTCAGAAACGCTGCAATTCCCGGCCAAGCAGTAGCCAGGAATACTTTATATTTATATAACAGACTCTATTTTTAGCTCTGACTCAACACTAACTCCTCACCACAGGTCAATGAGCAAGAAACACACCAGACATCAGATGTACCATCTTTTTAGCACGCTCAGCTGCGAGTGGCTGAGGTCCTTGCCTTACAATTCAGGCCTATTTAGTATATGTACACAAAGGGATTTTGTGCAAAACACACAAAATAATGCTACCATATTCCAGAGTGCCATATTACAGAAATACCATCAAATACCAAAGTGGAATCAACCTGATTAAATATGGTAATTTCTTCATCTCCCCTCTCTTTTATGCTTACCCATCAATGCTTACAGACATTTTTATGTCAGATGTAAAATAATTTCTTTCCAGAGTTTCTTGAAGACTCTAACTTTAGAGGAATAAACTCAGTCAGCTTCACAACTGCAGAAATCATTAAGATGGGTCTGTTGCATTCCTTCTCCCCCTCCCTGCTCTGAGGCTGGCAGTTGTTTGATCCCTTGGTGAGCTAATTTAGTGCCCTAAACAATGTCAAACAAACAAAAAACTCCACCTCCAAAACTGTCATCTGATGAATCACATCACCACACAACCAGAGAAGTATCCCAACCAGCAGAGGATTTCAGTGCAGCCCTGCCAACTTTGCACTCGTGAACTGTTCTGAAACCAAACCCAGAAAGCAAATAGGATCTGGGGCTCTCATTATTCATAAATAGATTACTTAAAAAGGACATTAAAAAAAATATTATTACCTGCAGATTGTTGAAATCTACTGTCATGACTTGACAGGGTTCTGTCAGAGGTATGTAACCTCCAGGAATACGACTGAGCTTCTCAGTGGTGTAAGGTTCAACAGTTTCCTCTGAACCAGCAGAAGCATGTGTTGGGCTAAAGAATTGCACTGAATCTGGCAAATGGACACCAGCAACTTCTTGTGTTCCCACTCTGGGAGTAAAAGAGAAAAAAAAAAAAGGGGGAAGAAATGAAACCACAAATAATTTGACCAAAAAAACCCAAAGGAAATTCTTCCCAGGCTTAGCATTTTGAAATGCAGAGAGTGTAAGAATGGAAAACCTATAAAAAAACCAGAAGAATTTTGTGGGATTTTTGTCAGAGCAGCTCTACAGCAAGAAAATGCACATCTCTTTCAGGAATCAGAACTGAATGATGTCACTAGAAACTGAGAAAAGGCTCAGCATGTCCTTTGTCAAAGGCCACAGACTTTTGCCCCTGGAAGTACAACTCCTGGAGTCTTGACAGAGAACTAGAAAGAAGAACATACTCACAGACTTTTGCCCCTGGAAGTACAACTCCTTTAGTCTTGACAGAGAACTAGAAAGAAGAATATGTGATAATAAGAGCAAATAAAGCTTTTCTGCCACTGCATTAGATAGAGCAAATAAAGCTTTTCTGCCACTGCATTCGATAGACAATGAAGGTGTTTCTTTCAGGTGAACAGAACAGTCAGAACAAAGACAAATAGATATGCAATAAGAGAATTAATTTTTGTAATCTCTTTGATGTAAAACTTCCATTTTGCAGTACTGCTATGTATTTATCAGGCACAATAAGGCATTTTTCACAGTTACACTCCATTTTGCAGTACTGCTATGTATTTATCAAGCACAATAAGGCATTTTTCAGTTACAAAGCTGCAAAGAAAGTCTTAGAGTTGATTCCTCGGCTTTGACAATTCAGAGTACGCGTATCCGCTGCAAAGAAAGTCTTAGAGTTGATTCCTCAGTGGAAAAGGCTTTGACAATTCAGAGAGAATTCTTACAATTCTCTTGTAAGACAGAAGATCAATTAGGTTTCTAGAAACAACCTTATACAGAAAGTTTCAAAGAAGAAAGAATGCTGTAACTGCTTTAAAACAACTACTTACCTACACTGTCCATCTCTTAGGTTTGAGCACTTAAAAAAAAAAAATATTCTCAAAGTACAAGTCAGGAAATTGCATGAGACAAACCTTGCACAAGCTACACTTCAGCTTACTCTGAAAAAGTACATTTGTCTGTGAAGGACTTAGTGCTTCCCAGCTGAAGTGACAGCTATCAATAAATCTGCATTCTTACAGTGAGATCTGGCACTCAGAAGTTCAAATGACAACTAGTTAAATTTCTCTTTCTAGAACCACTTTTAATTCTGAATCACTTTCTCAGGAACCTGCAATTAAGTATGACTAGACAGGCTCTGACAACGTTCTCATCAGATACAGTCATCCCCTTGAGCCAGAGAAGCTCCCAACCACACAATTGGATAGGCTGAAAAATCCATAACCTGGATTTTTAGGCTTATATAACCTGAATAATATATAACCTTAGGCCTCATAGCCTGAATTTTCAAAGAAAAACTGCAACTAAAACAGAACAGCTGCTGTATGAGGCCTATACTGTGGAAGAGGTCACCAGGTTATTATATTGTCATGAACCCTTCCAGTCTGAATACATAAGCACAGAAGCAGAGCCATTACATTGCCTCTATTTCTGGGGCCGCTCCCAACCACACAATTGGATAGGCTGAAAAATCCATAACCTGGATTTTTAGGCTTATATAACCTGAATAATATATAACCTTAGGCCTCATAGCCTGAATTTTCAAAGAAAAACTGCAACTAAAACAGAACAGCTGCTGTATGAGGCCTATACTGTGGAAGAGGTCACCAGGTTATTATATTGTCATGAACCCTTCCAGTCTGAATACATAAGCACAGAAGCAGAGCCATTATATTGCCTCTATTTCTGGGGCCCATCAACTAAAATTACACATTGAAAAAAAATATCTGAAACCTGAAATTCTCACAACTTTGTCAGTTCATTTGTTCTTCTGGAAGTAAACACGTTTCATATGGATGTGAAATAACTGCTTCAAATTGAGTGCAATGACTTCAGGAGAAAATGAAAGCTTACCATAAAAAAAAAATATATATATCTATTACACACCACCACAGAAGAGTTAAGCCCTATAGTCGTTTCAGGGAACACAAGCAATAGGCATAAGCAGCACCAGCTGTAAAGAAACATTATTACTTGATGTTTTAATGATAATTGTAAAGCTACAATAATGGGTAAAAGTTTTTGTAAAGTTGGCTTAAGTGCATCAAAAATAGAGTCACAATAAAACTGGTATGATTTATCTAGAATTTCACTATACCCTATGAAAAAAGACCCCTAAAAAACAATGAGAGCACAAGAAATGCAGCATAACTTCAAATTGCTAAAATAAAGGGACAGAATTCAAAGCAGAAGGTCAGATCAGATACAGATAGATGACTGTGATACGCAAGACTATCAACAGTTGAAGTGAAGGGAGATTCAATCCCTCAGCAAGATGAATCAGTGTTAAATGATGGATTAAACACACTCCTGAATGTACCTGAAAAACCCCTCAGGTATTCATCGATTCCTGGATGCTACATCTACTTATAACCACTCAAAAAACCAAAATTAAATGAGGAGGAAAAGCTCAGAGAAAATCTGTATTAGTTGTATAAAACAGAAACTGTGCTAGATGATATAAAAAGCATCAGAAAAGAGAGTCTTTTGCACTGCAATTTCATTACACATCCTCCTCAGAAAAAAACCAACACATCAAAACCCCCAAGTTTTGCTGTAGATCATGAAAACACTTAAGGAAATGTGGGGATATGCATATCAGAAGAATTCAAAGAGATCTGGGTATTTTAAATCTGAGATTAGGCAAGTGTTTCACATAAAGCTTAATAGCACTTGTTAAAATAGATTTAAGACAGGTATTCTTACTGGAGGAAAAAGGGATGTCAAACTATAAAGGAAGGAAATTTAAAAGTGACTTTTTTCTTCTCCCTACAGTGTATAATTAATTTGTGGCAATCATTTCACTCCAGCTAGCCACCTGACCTTAAGCTATACTATTAGAATAGATTGTTAATTCAACAATCCAAAGCTACAACACATTAACTTTCATCTTGTTTACATTTTGTAAGGAATGAAATTAATCCTAAACAAAATAAATGAAGTCCAAACCTCTCAGACAGATACTGTCTCCATACCGTGGTTCTAGAATTTGAGGAAAAAAAAAGAATATGAAAATAACTGATCCACAGTCAGAACTGGTCTGAGCAAAGAAACCCTACTATATGCTAGTTCAGAATTAAGCAGAAAAATAATGCTAGGTGGGATTATTTTAGGCTTTACAAAGTCCTGTCCTCATCTTTTGAAAGGGTTAGATACAGCAGCAAGGTATGGAGCAGATCATAAAGAGGGTAAACCGAAGGAGGATAAAGGCCAAGCGTTAATCCAAGAATCTCCAATACAGAAATTGAGAAGTAATTTTACTATTAAGGAATTAAATTTCTTTAGCATGACTTAAAGGCATGTATTTCACCATAACTGAAAATCAGGAGTTTCTAATGAAGTGATCCAGAAAGTCTGAACCACAAAGGGGAGGGAAAAAACCAACAAACAAACGAGCCTGGAAAAAGGGTGGGGAGGGTGAGAGCAGAAATGTGTTTAGTGAAAACAGATAAATGAGCTATTAAAAAAAAAACAAAACGAACAATAAAAAGTCCTCCATAAAAACCACCAGTCTCTCTTCCCAAATAATAAATACAGGTTCAAACTGTGCTAGAATTTAAACATACCTGTGATGTCTACGTATCTCTTTGCATTCCACTGCCATCCCAAAAATTGTAGCACTTGCAGGAATGACTCTGCCATAGTCTCCAGTGCTGCCATCTTCATTTTTAGGCTGTGAAAACATGAATAACAACATGCAATGAGATAGTGACCTATTTCTACCATTAAGGCAAAGCACAGGTTACGTATTAATAAGCCATTAAATACTACAGCCAAAACATCAGTAAGTTCTTAGTGACTAGTAAAGCTCCTGCTCTTAGTCATTCCAGTCGACCCTTAAAGGAGTTTCTTAAGTACTGTTTCAATATATCCATGCATCAGCTTTACTTTTCAGTCTACTACTACTTCTGCATAATTGTAAAAGTGTTTTTTAAATTTATATTGTTAGAATATATTGAAACATTTGAGGACCTTTCCTGTATGCATCATTCCTACACTTAACACTAGAGGTCATCAGTTTGTTCAAGACAATACAAAACGCTTTCTGCCAATAAGATTTTTTTTTAAAATGACTTGGAATCAATGCAACATCAAAATAAAAGCAAAGTCCTTCTATTTCATAGAACCTAACAGAGGTTAACCCATGTAAGACTCCTTGTCACATTACTTTGCTTAATGTATGCTAGCTAAAATGCAAAAATACATAAAGTAAAATCCAAGAGCCCCAGTGGAATTGTTCAGTCTTCCAGAAAAGTTCCACAGTAGCAAAAATAAATTAAGAACATAAGAATATGTTTAACAAATTATAACTGACTCTTCTCTAGTGTTATGATGAGAAATAATTCTACCAGAATTCAGCACTTTCTGCTCAGACTGACACGACTTTCTGCTACTAGCTGCTGTCTCAAAATGACCGGGCTGCAATCAAACTTAGAGGAGAACAGCACCTTTAAAACACAAACAAATCCCTTTGGTGTTACCTACAAAGGGGAGAGGGAAGTAAAGAAGGAACAAACAGTGACCAAGGCTGAACCATCTCTGTATGCTGGAAAGCTAATAAGGAAACACAGTACCTGGTCTACTCAGAACATGAGCTCACAGATGTATGTGTGCTTTATTGCCTTTCACCAAAATCACATTTACAGAAGAAATCCAGATCACTCATTTTTAAAATATATAGAGGCATAAAATATTTACAAAACAGTTGTTCCTCATGCACATGTGCATGAACGTGTGCACATGCACACCCACATTTCTGCAGAAATACATACACACCAACACAGGAGTCCCCTTTACACACGTGTACCCACACCACTTACCTTTGGTTGTAAAAGTAAATGTTCCCAAGCGTGTATCAAGCTCTCCACAATCCCCTCTCCAAATAAACCAGCATCAACTGTTTCTGTGACAACCAAGGAAACCCTAGATGACAAAAAGGACACCGTGAAATATAACACATAACAAACATTCCTGTTAACAAAACAAAAACAAACTCCACACCAACATGAGCTCAGATCAAAACTTCCACCAGCGTTCTAAAGTTTCAACGGGCAATTTAAATCTTCCAACAAATGACTTGGTTTGAATTGTTGTTAGAAGTTATTCAAGATGCAGATATAAGAGAATAAATATTGAGCAAGAGTTTACCATAAAGCTTCTTCTTCAACGTTTATAAATACATCGTGTGGGAAGAATCTAGCCAAAACAGGAAGATGTTTCAGCCTGGGCACGCAGCCAGTGATGCTGCAGAATATGTATTTTGTCTGAATCTTGTGCAAGAGATCCATGCATGTGTTAAAAAGGAATTAAAAAAACCTCAACAACCTATAATCAAAGCACCCCAAAATTACCATGCAGACTCACAGACGCCCAAAATCCTAAATCCTTTGAATTAAAACCAAAAAGCACACAGCATGATAAGACAAGGCATTCCCAAAACAGTAACAATTTATTCCTGAGAGGCAACATCCAGTAACCCACCGTATGGTGGGAGCTCCATCACTTCAGATTATGAGCCTGTACCATCTACCAGACACTTCATTAAATGCTACAAAATTCAAAGTAAACTGGATTATTTCCTTCCCACCTTTAATCTGCATCCCTAGCAGCAGTGAGCTGAAGTGATAAACTAGCCCTTCACATATACCAAAACTTAACAAAAATCCCCTTAGATTTCTACCTGCTAGAAATTTACAGATCCTCCAGAAGAACCCCAGCTGGATACAGTGAGCAAAGAGGAGCAGGGTAGCATAAAAATCCCTGATTGAATATATTAAAAGCTGCAATGCTGTTCAAATTCTAATGTGCCAAGAGCAACTCCATGCTGATGATCTGTCCCAGCAGCTCTTACTGTGCTTTAAACTTAATATTGGAAAAATAAGCTACTTAAATTTTCCAAAGCACACGGATCTCGGCTCTACAGACAGGTGGGCAGCTGTATATACACAAACAAAAAGCTCAATACCAAGACACAACCTTATGATCACAGGATGAACTGCAACCCCCTTCCACTGAATTTTACTCAATATCTAAAGCCACACTGAGAGCTTCATGGATCCCTGCCACGGCGGGGTGCTGACTTTCACAGCTTGAGTCATCTCAGCCACCACCAGGCCTCCAGATGCAACCAAACATGACCTTCTTGCCTCCAAACACAGTTGCACTCTCCTTAGGGGACAGAGGAGAGGGGAAGGGAGGTTTTCCCTCACTCCCTAATCAGAAGAAGCAGGCAATCTGCAATTTCTGATCTCTCTGACAGACACAGAAGTTGACTTGGAGTTGCGGGGGTGTGGTATGACCCAGAAACTGTCTTTTTTTGCAGGTCCTATTACATACTTCCATCCTACTCACAGGCTGCAGAAGTAAGCCACAAGTTATTAAGTATAAAAGTATATGAAAATTACTTATTATATAGTAATCTAATTCCTCTTTTCATATTGTTGCAATATAATCACATACGCCCCAAAGTTGCCACCAGCAAAGAATTAAACTCCTTAATTTATGACATTGTTGATCTACCACCGAAATTAGTACAATCTAAAAAAACCTGTTATCATTTCTCACTCCTCTATAAAAACATAAAACATATAGAGAACCTTTTCCCATTATGGTTAATATCATAGACAAAGTTATTTCCTGCTTTAGGTCACAGGGTATTTTCTACTTTCTTGAAACTAAGAGCAAATTAAAAATACTATCACAACAGAGAGCAATAACGTACCTTTCAGGTATGTGCTTTGGAATTTCTAGATCAAGTGACTTCAAATGCAGAAGTTTGATCTCTCTTTCCATATTGTTTGCTGCCACAACATCACGGGCAAGTTCATACATGGTTTTTGATAGTTCACAGGCATAGACAAAAGATGCTCCTGCTTTTTTTGCAAACATACTGAAAAACATGTAAAATCATTTTAGGTAAAGCATGGCCAGATACGAGTTGCTCTTAAGTTCTATTTCTGCATCTGCTTTATATTTCTGAGAACACAGTTCAAGCCTAAAAATCATCTAATATGTCTTGTATGAACACCGATATCACACAAATTGGTATCCTCTTGAAATATCTTTTGTTATTCACCAAAAAAAAAAATAAAATACAGGTAGTATAAGGATACTCCACAGCTATGCTAAATGCAGTCTTTATACTACAGTGTTTTAACTAAGAAACTTTCTACACAAAAAACAGCTGCATCAAATAAAAAACAATGGGTTCAAAAATACTATTAGACATTAACTTCCAGACTCAGGGACTGCTGAAAGCTTTATTTCCTTTAAGCTTCGTCTCAAAAAATTAGTGAAAATGCTTGGTTTTTTTCCCCACTACCAACCAAGTTTTGTTTGCCAAAAATATTTCTATTGAGTTCATGTTAAATATGCACTTAGGACACACCTCAAGATTCCTGTTCCTGTTCCAATGTCGAGGACAGATCTGCACCCTGAGCGGACGGCGTTCTCGATGGCTTTCAGGTAGGTGAGGTTCCTCTTGGTATCGTTGAGCATGATGAAGTGCCAGCGTTCCACGAGCCAGTTGGCAACACGGTAGAAGTTCTCCTTTGCGTCAGCAAAGTCTGGGTTGAGCTTCACTGCTTTATGGAAATATCCAGCTGCTTCATCTCTAAAGCCCATTCTAATAGTAAAAACGACAAAAAATAAAAAATAGCATGCATTCAGCTGCCAAGCATCTGTAAATTTCTGTAGATCTACAAAGAGGTTTTATATGAGTTAAAAGACAATGGAAGTATTTTGTATTTGTTAGAAATATTATCTTTAGAAACACTGCTGTTACCTTATGAAAAAGAATGCTTTACAGCTCTACAACAAGTCGCTTCAAAATGCAAAGGAAGTCAAAAAAATACCATTGTACACACCAGTCTTCATCTACTGCTACAACTTTCCACAAACTAGAACAGGTTTTGCAAGAACTTGCTGCAACAACCTGACAGCAGCCCACTCTGCAATCCAGCTTCAGATTTTCAAGTCAAGAGAATACTACAAACTGCAAAACTGTTCTAGAAGGTGCTGTAAACCCTCCAAGTTTTGAGTTGCTTGCTTAAAGTGGCAACTTTGGAACTAAATTGTTAACTTGAAGCAAGTTTTTATGATACCTACAACATATTCTCAAATAAGAGGGCACTAAAACAAACCCCAAAATCTATGAAATGCAACAAACAGGTACATTTGAATACAACGCTGGAAGAGTTTTTCCTTAAAGCAAACAAAATAATCACAAAAAGCAAACCTAATCAAAACTATCCGGACCTAGGACCTATGATTTCAATCTTGAAATTCCGGTCTCAGAAGATCTTAGAACCCTTAGCAACAGCAAAGCATCATGTTTTGCAGTGTTTAGAGAAAGCAGGAACAGAATGCTGTACTCTAATAAAAGCTTAAGCTCAAATCATTTAAGAACAGCCCTACAGAGAAGAACATGCACAACCAGCTTCTTCACTTCAAAGGTCTGTTTTATGTGACTTTAAGAAGGAACAGAATTAAAAGACAGTTTTCAGGAATCTATCAGGAAAGAAAAAAAATATTGTATGTTAACCCTAACTACAGTTAACACAGTGACTGAACAATTCTGGTCTCTTCTGTGTAGTAATTTCTTGATAGATTGTTAGAAAATATTTGAAGGCAGTGCTTTTACCTTATAGTTTTTACTTTAGTAAAAGTGGTTTTGCCTTTTTTTTTTTTGCTGTGACTACCAACATTTATTTTAGCAATGACTATACTATTTGAAGCTGACAAACATCTGAAGTTCAACAGCACACACTACACAGCATTATGTGCATGCTTGCCTTTATTTCCTTTGAGCACATTTTATGTGCTCCGCTGAATTAGGTATTGTTTATTAACATATAATACTAAACATGATCCTTACAAAAGCTGAATATAAAAAAATACCATTGTACACACCAGTCTTCATCTACTGCTACAACTTTCCACAAACTAGAACAGGTTTTGCAAGAACTTGCTGCAACAACCTGACAGCAGCCCACTCTGCAATCCAGCTTCAGATTTTCAAGTCAAGAGAATACTACAAACTGCAAAACTGTTCTAGAAGGTGCTGTAAACCCCCCAAGTTTTGAGTTGCTTGCTTAAAGTGGCAACTTTGGAACTAAATTGTTAACTTGAAGCAAGTTTTTATGATACCTACAACATATTCTCAAATAAGACGGCACTAAAACAAACCCCAAAATCTATGAAATGCAACAAACAGGTACATTTGAATACAACGCTGGAAGAGTTTTTCCTTAAAGCAAACAAAATAATCACAAAAAGCAAATCTAATCAAAACTACCTGGACCTAGGACCTATTATTTCAATCTTAAAATTCCAGTCTCAGAAGATCTTAGAACCCTTAGCAACAGCAAAACATCATGTTTTGCAGTGTTTGGAGAAAGCATGAACAGAATGCTGTACTCTAATAAAAGCTTAAGCTTAAATCATTTAAGAATAGCCCTTCAGAGAACAGCAGCACGACCAGTTTCTTCACTTCAAAGGTCTGTTTTATGTGACCTTAAGAAGGAACAGAATTAAAAGACAGTTTTCAGAAATCTAACAGGAAAAAAAAAAAAAAATTGTATGTTAACCCTAACTACAGTTAACACAGTGACTGAACAATTCTGGTCTCTCTTTTGTGTAGTAATTTCTTGATAGATTGTTAGAAAATATTTGAAGGCAGTGCTATTACTTTATAGTTTTTACTTTAGTAAAAGTGGTTTTGCCTTTTTTCTTTTTGCTGTGACTACCAACATTTATTTCAGCAATGGCTATGCTATTTGAAGCTGACAAATATCTGAAGTTCAACAGTACACACTGCACAGCATTATGTGCATGCTTGCCTTTATTTCCTTTAAGCACATTTTATGTGCTCTGCTGAATTAGGTATTGTTTATTAACATTTAATACTAAACGTGATCCTTACAAAAGCTGAATATCCATTACTACAAACCTGAAAAGATGTTCTCCCATACTATTACATATCACTTCATCGTTCGGATACAGTTCAAGTGCTTGCTCATAACAGTTAAACAGATCTTGAATCCGTGCCAGAGAATCCAGCTCTTCTGCCCATTTAAAGAGAGTAAACTGAAATGTTTCCTAGAAAACAAAATGTGCATCACTGAGTTGCTGGAAGTTACCAGAAGCAGAGAACCGAGCCCTGAAAACATCTAGAGATATTTTGACGTGCACCTGAACACCCTCATTTCTTTAAGCAGCAGCACACAACTGATTGCTACCATCCCAGGTTATTTGGCTCACTTGAAGAAGCAGAAACAAGCTCTTGGATACCCACGCAGGGTATCATCACCCAGCAGTACACACTAAGGGCCTCTGTGTATATTAATGCATGCTGTACTACAAGTCAATACTAATAAGGCTCTACTTTTTATTAAAACTTATTTGACACACACAGGCTAAAAGAGAATTACATTAATTCCCTTCCCACAGGCATACACAGCTTATTAAAGTTACTGGTTCTCCCCATTACGACTGTTTTCTCCTTTATTCTGAAGACTGAACAGGAGAATCAATTACACACAACGAATCACAAGCCCAAAACACATCACAAAGCCTCAAGAGGAATACAGTAAATAAAATTGTTTCAAGTAATTCAAAGAGCACTTACTTTGACACTAGTTTTTAACTCGGGAGCTAGATTTAGTACCAGGAGATAGTGAGCATATGCAGTTCCAAAATCCTGGTCCTCCAGACAATGCTGTGCACTCTGCAAAGACCTGGAAACCAACTCCCTCCTGCCAGCTTCCCGACCACCTCTGTTGTTACAGTGAAGTTTAGCGTTGGAGTTGGGCATTCTGAAGGATGGAAATACTCACTCTTCCTAAAATTAAAAAAAAAAAAAAAAAAATTGTGTATATTGCAGGCCAAAGAAGTTGCACACAAAGCTGACAGATCGATCAACTTTAAAAATAAAAAAAAAAAAAAAAAAAAATTGTGTATATTGCAGGCCAAAGAAGCTGCACACAAAGCTGACAGATGTTTTAATTTTCACTGGCATTAGTAAACACATCCTCCCTCCCTCCCTCCCTGATCCTAAGCATTCAAAACCATCCCTATCTTTATACCATTGATAATTCCATAAAGCAAACAAAATAATCACAAAAAGCAAACCTAATCAAAACTATCCGGACCTAGGACCTATGATTTCAATCTTGAAATTCCGCACTAACTTTAAAATGAGTGTTCATCATTCAAAAGTCAGGTGCGCATCATCCTGGAAATAAGTTACACTTTTTCTCTTTTTAAAATTAGTTTTTGTAACACACAAACTTTTCTGCTTCAACAAAAGCAGCTTCATAAAGTGAAGAACCCCAGAAAAAGAGCCAATGAGCTCTTATTTTACACACAGCAACACAACCATTTTCCCCCCTTAAGAAAACATTAAAGAGTTAATATAATAAATATGTGTGTTTTAATAACTACTTTGGTTACCACTTTTAACTTTTAATGCTTACCTACTTAAGAGAGCCTGATACCACCTTCAGGATCTTCAGGCGCATCCTAGAGCTGAAGAAAGTGAACGTTACATGGGGAGGGACTGCAGGGAGCATGGCACCATCACAGAATCGCCTAGGTTGGAAGGAAACTTTAAGATAATCTAGTCCAACCATCAATCTGACAAAAAAAAAAAAAAACAACAACACAAAAAAACCCAAAAAAAAGAAAAAAAAAAACAAACCACAAAAAAACCCAAAAAAACCCCTACCAACACTAAACCATATTCCTGAGCACCATGTCAACTCGTCTTGTGAATATCTCCAGGGATGGTGCCTCAACCACTTCCCTGGGCAGCCCATTCCAAAATGCTTGCTAGCCCTTTTAGTGAAGAAATTTTTCCTAATATCCAACCTGAACCTCCCCTGGAGCAACCTGAGGCTGTTTCCTCTTGTCCCATCACCTGGGATTTGGGAGAAAAGACCAATCTCTGCTTCTCTACACCCTCCTTTCAGGGAGTTGTAGGGAGCGAGAAGGTCTCCCCTCAACCTCCTCTTCTCCAGGCTGAACACCCCCAGCTCCCTCAGCCTCTCCTCACAAGACTTGTGCTCCAGACCCTTCACCAGCTCCATTGCCCTTCTCTGGTAGGCGCTTTTTTTCTCGAAAAAAACCAACCCCAAACATCGGCCACATCTCAAGCCAGCACCAGCAATTTACGCAGGACCCCGCAAAACCTGGGAGAGCCGTGCAAACCCGCCTGGCCCTACGGACCCGGGGTCTGGGGAGGGATGGGAGGCTGAGAGGCCGAGGGGCCTGGCTCCCACCGGCGGGAAAGCCTGGCAGGCCGCAGCACCTCCAACACACTTCCCCGCTCGCCGGACGAGCCCCAGAGCCGCCGAACCGGGCAGGGCGGTGGGGGGTTTGCTCTGAGGCTGGGTTAGGAAGGGGGAGGAATACGGGAGCTCCCGGGGCCATCACCTGCTCGGCGCCGAACGGGGCTCCCACAGAGCTGAGGCGCACGCTGCCGGCCGCCGCCATCTTGCTGCCGGGCGGAAGTCAGCGCGCACGCGCGGGACGCCTTTCCCGCCCTGGGGGCGCGGCCGAGCCCTGAGGGGAACGATGGGTTCCCCCCGCTCAAGGACCCCTCTAGTCCCCACAAACCCTCCCCGGTAGGTCCAGAACCCTCTTCCCAGAACCCTAAGAACCTAACGCGGGATTGCCCGCAGCGAGATTAAAGAAAAATCTTGCTGAAGCTTTATTTCCCTTCGGTTTGTGACAAGAGGTGACCCACCTGGGGTGGGTGGGTGGGTGTGGTGTCTTCCCCCCGCCCCCCAAACTTTTTTCCACAGTTTTAAGGCGTGGAGGTTCACTTATTTTTATCTTTTATTTCCTTAAAGGAGATTTACATGTTTTAAAAGCCAATGAAAAAAAAATGCATGCCAGAACCTAGCGTTAGAGAAAAGCTAGTGCTTTGGAAGGTGAAAAGAAGGAGGCACTGTGCAACTAATAGAAGTCATAATTTTACTGGTAAGTAGAAGTACAGACAAGGACTCAACTTTTTTTTTTTTTTTAATGCTAGTTTAGCTCCTTTCTTTCCAGGTGAAATATGGTGAATTGACTAAAAACTGTTTTACGACTTCTTCCTACAGAGGTGGGATAAAGGTATTTTCATCTTCCACGTTCTTTCTCCATCCACACTCAGTCTGTTAAAACTGGTGACTCAGCTCACACAATCACAGGACTAGAAGTGACCCGCAGCAATGCTAAATCCAGTCCCTTGCTGTTCTTTGCTCTTTTCAGACCTGCTAAAAACCACCACCTTCAAACAGATCTAATGCAAGAACCACATGCTGTGTGCAGGCACTGCCCTGTGGTCACGGTGTTCCTAACATTTAGTTTTAATTCCAGTGTTGGAAAGTCCCAAGAACAACACCTGAGGACAACATTCACACCGCCTAGTGTTTTTTTTTTTTAAATCATAGTGTCCCGCCAGTCTTGGACCTTTGACTAACAACTTGGCTCTGCTGCAACAAAGGTTGTGAGGAGCAAAATTCAGATCTTTGCTCCACGTCTGCAGTCCTTTATCTTGCTCCCTCCCATGCCTGTGACACGACTGTGACCACAAACTGGCAGATAAAACTTTCTAGGACTCAATGTAAAGCTTATAAAGCAGGCATTCTTTATTGCGGCACCGGGTGGGCAGGGGATGGCTCCTCCTATTGTGCACACTGAATGCTCTTGTCACTTTAAATTTATACACAGCAGGGATACATATTCAATGTGATCCCAAGAAAACAGCAGCATATTCATTACATTTCTGAGAATTCATTTACATATTATAATAAGCTTTTGGGCATGTGTAGTTGTGCCTTCTGGTGGTCCTCATTTTGAGTGAGGGTCGTTTCTTCCTCAGTCTTCATCTTCTTCACCTGTCCTTTGGCTCACTTTTCCAGTTGGCAAGACATTCTAACTGCTTAATTGGTCATTAAAACTCATGATCTCCCCACTAACACCTGTTTGTCAGACAATGCCCATATTTATTGCATCCCTGTCTTAGGTCACCACGTATCTCAGGGTCTGTCCTTTGGCTCACTTTTCCAGTTGGCAAAACATTCTAACTCCTTAATTGCTCATTAAAACTCATGATCTCCCCACTACCACCTGTTTGTCAGACAATGCCCATATTTATTGCATCCCTGTCTTAGGTCACCATGTATCTCAGGGCCACAGCCATCCTTTCTTACCTTACTAAGTCCTTGAAAGCATTTGGGATGGTTGCCAAAATAGCTACATTTCTTCTCGAAAAGAAAATTCTCTGCAGTTTAACCGCTTAGAAACTACATAAAATCTGCCTTAGGTATCACGACTTACCTTCTTTCTCTGTGCTGCCCAGCAGGCTGCCTGCTCTGGGCAACAACCACACGCAGGGCCCTGGAGTGCAGATCTTTTCTAAAAAAGGCAGAGTTCATTTGGTCTTGTCCTACTTCTGGGACAAGAACAGGCCACGGCATTGTTTACTAATTATGAAATGTCTGGAAGCTGTTCATCTTTACTTTCTTTCTCTAAAGCATGAAAGCAGCTCTTCCAGGCTTTTACAGCTGTGGATATTGCATATGCCTTCACTTTTGAGAAACATTAAATGAGTAGCACTTAAAAATGTCAGGCCAACATTTTGAACAAGATGAAAATAGCACGCATGGAAGGAGAACATGAGTCTAAATGAAACACAGTGGCAGTTAAGCTGTAATCCACAGCAAACTTACTATTCTATAATATTATAAGAGGGAGGAAACCTACAAATGTTTTGAGAGAAGGGACCCAAAGGAAAAAACTGAGAACAGGTGACCTGAACACCACTAGAATCAACTCTTGATAGAGGAAAGACACGCTAGAAAAACGTAAAATAAGAATTGGTAAAGCACTTGGGCTGGATGAAGTCCACGAGGATGTGCAAATACCAGTGTCAGAAAGTTTATCAAATATTTTATATGTGAACTGAGTTTTAAAGGAGGATGTAATATCTTACTAAATCATCTGGTATCAACAAACACCCAAGCCTTCCTTCAGTTTTGAAAGAAAAGCTATGAACTTTAAATTAGTTGCAGATGGGGAACAAGCTTCTTTGGATTTAGTTTAATTATGCTTCCCAGCTAGAGGATGATAGTATGGGGGAAAAGAAAGTATTAGCACCTGTGGGATATGGAGAGAGAAAAAAACCCCAAACAACAAAGTACAGGCAATTATCACCCATGGACAGTGAGGTGGAACAGGAGCTGGACTGTAACAATTACTGTACTGAGACACTATTTCTCTAGCTCCATGATTTTCCAGACTTGTTCAGCTGTTTATTTGGTTATTTTTTTGTCAGAGTGAATGCCAGATGGATAGCATAAATGCTTTACAGTGCTTATTTTAAGCATAAATTAAGTAGTACTGTGTGCTAAGTCGACCCATTTGTGGGAGAAGATTACTAAAAAGTGTGAGTTGTAAAATCCTCACAATTTGCACGAATCACTTCAGTTCAAAGGCTGGGGAGGATATTTGTTAATCTCATACTCACAACTTTTTAATGGAACGTTTCAGAGCAAAAAAAAGTGGCCACGGAGTATAATGTTTTCCACACTGAAAGAGCATCCAGCTGCAAACTGTAATAATTAATTAGGTAAGGATTGTGCTGTAAAGGAGTGCCAGATAGGAACGCCCATCCTATCAGATATAGACACGATTGCCATAATAATCATCAAATTGATTGACAGTAGAATAATTAACGTTGGTCTGCATCATGGGTGGTCAGAGATTAGTCTGCTGCTCGTTGCACTCTTGATGGATGAGAGGAGAGGGAGCGTGCAGCCTGGGGGTACCTCACGTATGTGTAAGGCCCCTAACATCTCACAGGCCAACAGTGATGAGCAAGATGGGAGCCAGAAGGACACCCTATAAACCTTCTACAAACTCATGAGAGACACTTTTCTCCTAACAGAGGTAAAAGTGCTTAGACAAGAGAAGAAATAATACCTTGGAAGGATGCTTTTGCTAATGACGTTTTCAACAACTCAACACAGCTGAGTGTTGCAAATGGTATCAATGCTCTGTAATAAAACGACAATAAAACTGAAAGTTAAATTCACTAGTTTCTAACCCATCTCTCCATAACAGATGGAGTGCTTAGACAAGAGAAGAAATAATACCTTTAAAGGATGCTTTTGCTAATGACCTTTTCAACAACATGTTGCAAATGGTATCAATGCTCTGTAATAAAACGACAATAAAACTGAAAGTTAAATTCACTAGTTTCTAACCCATCTCTCCATAACAGATGGATTGATCAGCAAGAGATGAGAACACTGTCTTTCATGAAAATCAGGACGCTGAAGTCATCAGACAAGAAGGTAAGATGTAAGGACACTTACACTACGCCAATGTTATACCTATTGCATAAAATGACTTCCTTGCAAGGAATGTCAAGGGAAAATAACCAAAGCAAAGATAAATACACGGTATGTGGACAGGACGTTGCCAGAACTTCACATAATCAATCTATGTCACAGTCTTTTAAAAGAAGCTACAAGGCAGCTGTAAATTTAGGTGACCTGGAGTAGGGGGTGGCAGAAAAGAGGACAATTTTCTAAACTGCTGATATAAAAACACTTCTAGCCTTAATTAGTGAAGCAAGTGCAACTCATTTATTGCTCATTAGGTAAGTAATGTCTGTCCATTTTAATTAATGGGTTATTATTTCTCTTCACTCTTCCATCTCAGGTTTTCTTTTTTTAAAGATGGCAGAAAAGAGGACAATTTTCTAAACTGCTGATATAAAAACACTTCTAGCCTTAATTAGTGAAGCAAGTGCAACTCATTTATTGCTCATTAGGTAAGTAATGTCTGTCCATGGATTGATCAGCAAGAGATGAGAACACTGTCCTTTATGAAAATCAGGACGTTGAAGCGATCAGACAAGAACGTAAGGAAGGTAAGATGTAAGGAAACTTACGCTACGCTGATGTTACACCTATTGCATAAAATTACTTCCTTGCAAGGAACAACAAGGGAAAATAACCAAAGCAAAGATAAATACACGGTACGTGGACAGGACGTTGCCAGAACTTCACATAATCAATCTATGTCATAGTCTTTTAAAAGAAGCTACAAGGCGGCTGTAAAATTAGGGGACCTGGAGTAGGGGATGGCAGAAAAGAGGACAATTTTCTAAACTGCTGATATAAAAACACTTCTAGCCTTAATTAGTGAAGCAAGTGCAACTCATTTATTGCTCATTAGGTAAGTAATGTCTGTCCATTTTAATTAATGGGTTATTATTTCTCTTCAGTCTTCCATCTCAGTTCTTTTTTTTTTATATCACAATTCTGACATTTCAGGATCCGACAATGTTTTGAACTGGTGGGTCAGGTTTAGGAAAAGATATATATATATAATAATTTTGGTGGTGGGAATCCAGTATGTTGTCTGGATACCAACACTGGATAAATAGAGTATCATATCAACACAGCAGTGAATTTGCTTCCTTGCTTTATTGTGTAAATACAAGTTAACTCTTTTTATTCTGGGAAAAGCACGTTATGTGTATGTGTGTATTCCTGTTGGACTGCCGCCATTCCTTTTACCTGCAACTAGAATGGAAAACATTTTTACTTCACGTGATTGAGGTGGGGGGACCAATTTCCCCTAATGGGCCTGTCATGGTAGAAAAAAATCTAAATTTTATACCTGGTATTTTTTTTGCCAGCTAAAAACTTCAGGGCTAAGCTAAACATTCACTTTTTTTTTTTTTCCTTTTAAATTTGAATACAAGCAACTCCACACAATGCAAGCAACCCAATTACAGATGTGAGGGTGATCTGGCTGCGACCCCTGTCACCCCATTGATGGCCAGGGTTGGTTCTGCTGATCTGGTGGGTGTCCCCTTCCTCCCTCACCCCTCCTGAAGCTGCATGCTGGGTCAAAGAGGACAACCTTCCCCGATAGACACGTACCCTTCATCGGTCAAGGGTGCAGGGCACCTGAGTTCCCCTGCTAGAACCTCCAAACGAGCTCAATTACTTTACAACACTCCAGTGGAGGTGTAATAGGGAAGTTACAGTAACTATAAACAAGCATTAAAAATATTATTCTGATTTGAATCCCAAAGACAACTACAGGACAAAGTAAACAAACTACTCACGGAAGGCATACCTACTCTTAAAATGCTGTAATCTAAACAGAGATAAGGACTGTTTGTTGTTTCTTTTAAGATAGGGTTGGTTGGTTTTTTTAAAAAAAAATCTTTTTAAACAGAGTTTTGAGTAGCACAGTAATTTCTCAGTTAATTAATATTAGAAAACAAATCTCACAGCAGATAATGTGATCTAGCAGGTGGGACACTTAGCTGGAAGGCTGAACGTTGAGGGTCTGTTCCCAGTAGCACCTCCTGGCCTGCTGTGATTTCAGACAGGTCAGCTGCACTTTCAAGTCGCAGATGATTCGGAGGGGCCACACTCCTATTTAAGACTATTTTCAGGAACTGTGATTACTCCTGGGCCTCTCTGCCCACCTCTTTCTTCACACACTTGTATTTTCATATTTTCCTCATCTACATGAACAACGAGGACATAATCTTTGCCTTTGATCACAAAAATCCGTGCTTACTCACCTGGGCTCCGTGTTGGGAGGGTAACACACCCCCCAGTCTGGTCTCTGAAGCAGACTTTCAAGTGGATAGTTGTTAAAAAACCCTAAATGTTGCAAAATTGAATCCTGCTGATTGCACAAACAGGAATTATTTCAAATGAGATGGCTTAAGTGCCTGCCTACTTCCATACGTGACTTCTGCAGGTTGGTGCCTGGTGTCGTATGCAGGGGGGTTGATAGCAACACTGCCAGCTGTCTTCCTCTCATCAGTCATTTCTAGAAATCTTAAGTGCTACTTTTTAAGAAAAAGAATAAAGTAGCTTTTTTTTTTTTTTTTTTTTTTGTGGGTTTTTAAAATGTAAAC
>NW_015090920.1:3775720-3777807 GCF_001431845.1 Calidris pugnax | reverse complement strand
ACTTTTTAAGAAAAAAAATAAAGTATTTTTTTTTTTTTTTTTTTTTGTGTGAGTCTTCAAAATGTAAGCTATACCCCCCAAAAAACCCAACTCTATTAATTCTTCGGCCAACCCAGACTAAGGCTTAACTGCAGGCCCAACAATAATACATTTAAATTAACACCCAAAGCTCATCTCTTCAAAAGGAGCAGGAGCTAACTACTCAATTTGCTGAAAAACAGAACATGAAATAGATAGAAGTTACTCCCCAAACGAGACATCTGGACATACATTCATGACTAAAATAGATACACTCCGGTCATCTAAAGGTTTTGAAGCTCCACCGAATTGCTATGAATTCTACTCCGAAATCATTAAAACCAGGGTGTTATACCCAAACTATAAATACTATAAAACTATAAATACTATAAAATTATAAATACAAATTAACTGTAATAAAAATAACTATATAACTGTTAGCGCAAACCAGCAGGTAAAACTTTCTAAGACTCAATTTAAAGTTTATAAATTCTTTATCACTGTGCCGGGTGGGCAGGGGATGGCTCCTCCTGTTGTGCTCCCCGAATGCTGTTGTCACTTTAAATTTATACACAGCAGGGATACATATTCAATGTGATCCCGAGAAAACATTAGCTAATTAATTAATTTTCTGAGAATTCATTTACATATTAGAATCAGCTTTCGGGCATGCGTAGTTGTGCCTTCTGGTGGTCCTCATTTTGAGCGAGGGTCGTTTCTTCCTCAGTCTTCATCTTCTTCACCTGTTCCTTTGCCTCCCTTTTCATGTTGATGAAGCATTCCAACTGCTTAATTGCTCATTATAACTAATGATCTCCCCGTTACCACCTGTGTGTCAGACAACGTCCACATTTATTGCATCCCTGTCTTAGGTCACCATGTTCTAATGGGCCACAGACATCTTGAGTCCTTGAAACCATTTGGGATGGTTGCTAAAATAGCTCCGTTTCTTCTCTGAAAGAAGATTCTCTGCAGTTTAAACGTTTATAAACGGTGTAAAATCTGTCTTAGGTGATAACTGTGATCCTTGAAACCATTTGGGATGGTTGCTAAAAAAGCTCTATTTCTTCTCTGAGAGAAGATTCTCTGCAGTTTAACCGTTTATAAACGACGTAAAATCTGCCTTAGGTGATAATTATGATAAAGATAACTAAAAAACTATCAGTACAAACTACATGAAGTGTAATTACAAGCCTTTCCTGTTGTCTTCTGGGGTTTCCAAACGTCCTTAACCCCAACGGCTCAGCGTTGAGTGGTCTTCTTAAGGCCTCTTCTGGGCAGGAGAGCTCTTTGGGTGAAGTTTTATTATAACCCTGCAGAAATCGAGGCGGTTCCTCACGTCTCTCCCCCTTGTGTAACCGGCCACCCCGGGGCGGGCTGGCAGGGAGGAAGGGGCGGGCGGGAGGTGGGTCCTGGCCCGGGGAGGGCGGCTCCGTTCTGCCTCGCCTTTACCCGCGCCCAGCCCCGTGTTGGCGGGGGGGGGACGGGGGGGGAGAAACCCGCCGTTCTCCGGTCTCTTTGTGGCTGCGCCAGCCCGGGGAGGTGAAGGCCCGGTGGGGAGGAGGCGAACCCCCCCACCTCGGGGGGGGGAGAACCTCGCCGTTCTCCGGTCTCTTTGTGGCTGCGCCAGCCCGGGGAGGTGAAGGCCCGGTGGAGAGGAGGCGAACCCCCCCACCTCCTCCTCCACCCCAACCCCCGGTGCAGCCGCCGCCATGGGGTTGCAGCCTTTAGAGTTCAGCGACTGCTACCTGGATAGCCCCTGGTTCAGGGAGCGGGTGCGAGCCCACGAAGCCGAGCTGGAGAAAACTAATAAGTTTATTAAGGAGTTGCTCAAGGATGGCAAAAACCTCATCGCCGCCACCAAAAGTGAGTGGGGCGGTGCGGGGAGGGGGGGGGTTAGGCGGCGGGTCGCTTGCGGGGGCGGCTGCCGGCGGCTCGGGGCCCGGCGCCCAGAGGTTTCCAAAGCCTCGGGAGCCGGTGGCGCTGCCTTTTGTTGTGGAAAGGTTTTTTTTTTTTGTTGTTTTCTTTTTTTTTTTTTTTTTTGTTATTGGTTTTCCCCAGCTTCTTCC
>NW_015090920.1:3765088-3775568 GCF_001431845.1 Calidris pugnax | reverse complement strand
TTTTTTTTTTTTTTTTATTGCACTGGATTTCCCCAGCCTTCTCCCTTGGGCTCCCCCACCTTTCTGGGGACGTGGGTATTCTCCAGCCCGTCGCGGCGGAGAAGGGGATCCAGGGCTAGCGGCAGGTAAGCTCTGCTTCTCCCAACGCCGGCTCCCTCTGCCCGGGCCTGGCTGATGTTTTTGGCCGGGACAAACCCCGAGCGATCGACGGTGTTAAATCCGGGGAGAACTGGGTTTCGAGTTTTAGCCGGTGCCTCGCAAGCTGGGCGTCTGCAAGTTGCCTATCTCCACATTGCGATGTACACAAATATATATATCTATCTCTAATCCATGAAGAGGCTGCTGAAAACACCCCTTTTAAAATTTCAAGTATGTTCAGCAAAGCAATTACCAGGTTTGCAGTCCTGTGATGACAGCACTAGTTGCCAGTTTTGTGTCTTTGGCCTCTAAAAAATGTCGTGGTGCCTTTTAATTTTGCATTTTACTCCTTGAAAATATACATGTGCATATTTATCACTAACTACACTGTAGTTTATGTAGGAATCATGTTATTTTCCTTGAATGCCCACCTTAATGCATGTTCTATGTGTACTATTGTGGTAATATAATTTTTTTTCCGTTTAACTGAAGATATAGTAGTGTAGTCTAGTGGGATGACTGACAATACCAATTATTCAAACAAAACACAGCGCTCTGGGATGGTGTTCTTAAAAGTATACTGCCTCTTTGCTGTCATGGAAAACTTCTGAAGGCAGGGAACTAGGCTTTCCAAGATATTTCCCTTAAAGTAAACGGAGAAGGATCTGGCGGAGGGCTTCAGCAGTGTAGCTGTCTGGGTATGGCAAGGGTTTTAAAAACTGAGGTAACTCATTTTGTACAAATAAAGAAACATTCTTTCTTGGTTTTGTCTCTGTTTGATGTGCCGGGGTAAAAAAGAAAAAAAAAAAAAAAGGTGGAAAATGCTGTATCAAATTTCACTTGTTCAACTTTTATTCTTTGGCCTGTTAATACTCAGTTATTGCAAATCGTGTTCCTTGAGGATTATTTGAAATCTGGGACTTGAACTGTCAGTATAAATCCTCTTAACTTGGAGCGCAAAGTAAAAAAAAATGTCCCTAAACTTGGATAAGAAGGGTAGAGGGAAATCACTTCACTTTACTTCTATTCCTCAAGCGTCTAGACGGTATTTTGGCAACTGCCCCAAACCCTCAGTTTCTCAACTAGGGTTCCATAATAGAGAACTTAATTTGACAGCGTGGAGCTGATGGGTGGTGAGGAAAGCCCTCACTCATCCGAGCCTCTAGTCGACAGCAGAAATCTGTGCTGGTGACTGTGACTTGGCGTGCAGAGCACGGCACCCGTGGCTGTGTGTGGTGGGAGCCAAGGGGGTCAGTGTGCCAAGGAGAGCCACCTGGCCTGAGAGTGCTTTGGACTAGCCCAGGAGAAATATTTAGAGAAGCTCTCTGAGATCCTGCCCCGTGTTCAGGTCAAAGCAATTCCTTCCTTTCTGAGATGACAATCAGAAGTTTTCTTCTTGAGATCAGGTGCTGTACCTTATTCTGAGGAAACTGCTGTGCTTCGCCTTACTTGTTTGAGAAGCGGAAACGGAGATTAGATCCTTCCTTGCACATTTCAGTTGTCTTCCCCCACCCCCCCCAAGAGTGCCCTGTGTTTGAAGGTTTGTTGTCTTCTGCTGCTGCTGGTGAAGCAGTGCCGCTCTTCAACGGACTTGAAAGACTAACTGAATCAGAGGAAACACAAGGAGGAGATAAAACCTGTTAAAACCCCAGCAGTTAGGGTATTGGTCCTCCTTGCGTTTTCAGAAGAAGACAACGGCATCTAAATTCTTTGAGGAACCTGATTCATTTGCTGTCAGGAAACCAAAAGGGATTAATGTTTGTTTCAAAAACCCCAGCTCGAGAAGTGGTCTAGACACAGAGCTAGCTCTTCACCTCTGCCACCACTGCATTTTCTGCACAAAGACCGGCTTGCCACAATCTAGAGAATGTGATAGCAAAGCGGGGCATTTTGAGAGCTTAGATGGCTGCCTCTTAGACAACACTTGGTTACAACTTTAGTCTTTTGAACAAAAAATGTCATCTTAATAGTAGCTGAAGTACTTCTCTGTTTCTAGATCCAATCATCGAATGGTTTGGGTTGGAGGGGGACTTAAAGATCATCGAGTTCCAACCAAGTAAATTCTGAAATTTACATCTGGTTTAACTGATATGCGAGCACAATAAGTTTTTGTGAATGGGCTGTAAAATATAAAATGTAGTAGGCACACTAGTGTTCTGAAACCTGTGGGAGATGAAAAGACTGCAGCAGAGACTGCCTGCCTTCCCCTCCCTCAGCGCTTTCCTTATTTCACTTGTAAAGCAGCCACTTACAAGAAATGTTGTGAGGATTCTTTAGGTGTGAATAACTGATGTGATTGAGTAGATCCCACTTCCTGCTTGACAGACAGCCTTGTACATGACTTTGATGCTGCCTGAACCGGGTTACATCTTAAGAGGGGGTAAGCAGATATTGCTACCACTCCCTGTAATCGCAGGAGTCATCAGTGTCTCGCAGGACAAGCCAGTAACATGATGTGGGTTCTTTCTTTGGCTCCTTTCCATTCGTCTCCTCAGTTGCATGGGGGTGTATTTTCTGCTCAGAAGAATTGATTTTCATCGCTACAGGACTATATGGCTTTAAAAAAAAAAAAAAAGAAGAAAAAAGAAGGATCTTTTGTATTCTTAAATTGTTGAGTTGCCAGTATGAAGCATACTTCAAGTGTATCTTCACACTTTTCAGTTTCAGTTGTTTCAAGAACCTGATCGAAAGATAAACAAGACTGACTCAAAGCTGTCTTGTTTCCTGTGTGATGGTTTGAATCACTGAGTTGTCTAGTTCAAGCTAAGTGTTGGAAGGATGGATAAACAAGAGGTGGCACTTTGGAGTTGTCTAGTTCAAGCTAAGTGTTGGAAGAATGGCTAAACAAGAGGTGGTACCTTTTTTTTTTTATGATGGTTAAATATGTTTAAGAGGAGTACAGAAAGGTGTTTGTTTTTTTTTTTCTCCTGCTGTTAGTGATTATTTTTTTTTTTTTTTTTTTCCTCCTGCTGTTGGTGATCAGTAAATCCAATCAGGATACATTTATGCCTTCTAGAAGAGTAATACAATATTTCTCAGGGGATTCCAGCTCAGTTAAACAAGTGAGGATCAAAATAGTTTATAAATAACTTCTAGATGGAGTTAGTTGTTTTTCTGTTAAGAAAAACTGAATTTAAAGGTGCCTGATTGGAAAATCCTTATTCTGAAATGTGAAAGGAACTTGACAGGTTCAGTTCTGAGCTCTTAAAATCTTGGTACCCACTGACCCCCTTGTGCGTTTTCACTGGGATAGACCTGTCCCTTATTACGTTGCTGTCTCTATTTTGGCAGAGGGCAGGATAATTCCTCCTGTACCCTCAGATTTTGGGCCATGATCTCAGTTCTGTGAGGTCTTGGCCATTGTATTTGGTTCAGCAGAGGAGGAAACCACACACTTTGGCTTTACCCAATGCTGGTCCCTGCAGGCAGCTCAGTGTGCTCAGGCTTCTGGTGACTATTTTTTATTGCTATTTTGGGTTTATGATTTTTACAGAAGAGTTATTCCTTGCACTCTACCAGACAGAATACGAAACAAGAACCAAATTTCTTTTATCTGTAGAAAGAGTTTGCTGGAGTATAAAGAGTTGCTGATAATTGTTGCTGAAGAATGCTGGAATACTCCGGGGAGTACTTCTGCATTCATAAGACAAAAAAAATAGTGAATTCTCTTTCCTTTCTTCTAAGGTGTTATTAGTCATTTACAAGTTTGCAATCAAGAAGTTAAGCAGAGAAGACTGAAAATCTTGTTGTCAACAGGAATAAAGCCATTCCCAATCCCATCTCCAACCCACTGGAATTGGCTGAATCTTTCTTTTAACGAAGGTGACTGAAGAACCTAACCCAAACCCAAGACCGCATCGGATGCCTGAGTTGGCCAAACCCCTATTCTTTTTCTTGGCCAGTTCTCACGGCGTGTGGTGGTGGTGGTGGTGGTGGTTGACCTCTCAGATACTGGTCTAGGTAGGCTTTTGGCCTGACCTGCTATGGATATTATTATGTAACTGTAAAAGCTGTTGTAATCCACGTAATAACAGCATAAAAGCCACTCAGATCACTTGAGCCATGGTGCTTTTTTTTCCTTAAGCACTAATTGTCCATTTTTTAAGCTTTCCTTAGTATAATCTGCACTTACAAAACCACTTTGCTGAATTTATAATGTGTGCCAGCTCCTAAAGCCTTAGGAATTTTCTGCAACAGAAGTGTTGTTCTACTGACACGTCGAAGAAGTAAGGTAAAACAGTTAATATAGGGCTCATTTATAACTTCTAGAAAAGAAATGGATGTTCACTAAAGATTTAGAAATAATCCAAAGACTGAGTAAAAACTTAGGAGAAGGAGAGTGGGGAACACTGTGAGAGGGCCTCAGCTGAACTCCTGTGCGAAGCTTCCTGCATCAGCAGTAATTATCAGGGACACTGATTATTTCACCTTGAATTCAGTGACAGCTGTGAATTCATAAATCCTCACATTTAACATTTTAGAAAGCTGTTTTAGTTTTCAGGCAGTACCTCAAAAATGAGCTTTATTTCTGTTGTAAGGCATGCTTTAGGTGTGGTAACAGTAAGCAAATAAATGCTCTAAGTGAAAGTTCTGAGATTTAAATTTGAAATATTCTATGCTAGGGCACATTTAGATTAAAATTGCTGCTAGGCAGCGTTAGATCTTGTGTCGCAAAGGCTACTGAGCAGCATATACCTTTAAAAAACCCTTTGTATTGGAATTCAGCTCAGTAATGGAAACATTAGAAAACTAAGGCCAAAGGGGTGCTTTTGGGCCCATCTGATACAGCTTTCCCTTAAAAGAGAACTGTTTATAATAATAAAATGTTGCTTTTCCCCTTTGGGCCCATCTGATACAGCTTTCCCTTAAGAGAGAACTGTTTATAATAACATAATAAAATGTTGCTTTTCCCTTCAAAACTGCCACAGCTAGGGCCTGTTTAACTGAGACAGTGCCTTTTTTTTTTTTTTCTGCTTGTAGATAAAGTTGCTTCTGTATAAGGATCAGGGAAGTGCTTTCTTTTAAGAAGATACTCTGCAGAACCTTGTGTTCATCTCCACCCGAAGCAAAGCATTCATTAGTGTGTCAGTAGCTATAAAAAGTGTCAAGCTCATTCTGTGGAGGATGCCAGTTTGTCATCTTGAATCACGTCTCTTCAGCTTGGATTACTAACTAGCTCCATTACCTTCTTTGTCCTGTAGATGTTCCACTGTTCATTTTTTTTTTCCCTTTTTTTTTTTTTTCTGCTTGTAGATAAAGTTGCTTCTGTATAAGGATCAGGGAAGTGCTTTCTTTTAAGAAGATACTCTGCAGAACCTTGTGTTCATCTCCACCCGAAGCAAAGCATTCATTAGTGTGTCAGTAGCTATAAAAAGTGTCAAGCTCATTCTGTGGAGGATGCCAGTTTGTCATCTTGAATCACGTCTCTTCAGCTTGGATTACTAACTAGCTCCATTACCTTCTTTGTCCTGTAGATGTTCCACTGTTCATTTTTTTTTTCCCTGTATTAAAAGGAATTTTAATTTCTTTTAATAGAAATTGTAGAGCATTGTGCTAGCGAACTAGAAGATGTGATTTCAGAAAATATGAATTTTCATGAAATTAGGTGGATTTTCTCAGTGATAAGAGCTGTGACAGGCCGTTGTTAAATGAAGTGATTCTGTTCTTTTAATCATTTGGGGGAAATACGTAATTGTTCAGCTTTAGGTAAAACATGTAAGCAGTCATTAGAGAGCACATCAGTGATTAGTGGCATTGTCAGTCTTCAGGACAAAAATAATAGAAGTAAGGTGGTTTGTAATTTTTAGAAAAGTTGCCTGGTAAATTATTTTGCAGATTGTGTTGTAAAGTGTTTTTTTTTTCCTGATATATTTCGTAAGGTGGTTTGTAATTTTTAGAAAAGTTGTCTGGTAAATTATGTTGTAGATTGTGTTGTAAAGTTGTTTTTTTTTTTCCTGATACATTTCTTTTTTTAATGGCAAGCTTTTTAGAAACGCAATGTTGAATTTTATGGAATCTGAATCCATCTGAAGGAGCTGGAAAAATGGGTGGGTTTGCCCTACATTGTGTTAAGTGCAAACACCTGGTTGCGATTAAAGAAATAGACCCACTGCTAAGGCTGCAGGTGTATGCAGTTCCTGAAATTTATCCTATGCTTGCCAGCTCTGTATTGCAAAAAATGTTTAACAAGCAGAGCTTAAGACACTGATAACAGTTCTCAAATCAGTCTGACATCAACTTCCTAGCGTACAGACCAGGTGCTCTGCCCTCACTTTGGACAGGGAGAGCTTGGAAACGTGTTTTGGAGTGGCACATAGGAGCTGTATCCCAGTACTTCTCTCCTGGTTGTTTTTTTAACATTACATAGTTGATGTATATAGTTTACATGGACTTTAGAGGTTTGGTTTTTCAATACCAACTGCAGTCGCTATTGCAGCACTTAACATGTTAACTTAAAAAACCAGAGACTTGGCTATTTGAGGGAGATAGTCCACAGCGTGTGAGTCTTGGCAGTACTCTCAGTGGTTTGATAGGGTGGGTTGTGGCTTTTTGAGATAACTTTTATGACATGCTTATGTTTGATAGGCTTTCCTGTTGGGTCTAGTGGCACTTTTCTGAGTTTCCAAAGCAGATTTGCTGTTGTCCTATGACAGTTGTTCTTGAGATGTTACGACACGCTCAGTCTTTTGATCATCCTTTCAAAACCTTTGTAGATGTTACGACACGCTCAGTCTTTTGATCAACCTTTAAAAGCCTTTGTGTTTTTGAGTTGACAAATTAAGACACTTTGAGCAGTTGAATACTTCCCTGGAATATCTAGTGAGCATAAAATACACAATCAGATGAGCTTGGGCACATATTGGCAGAACAGTTTTAAGAAACTACTGTTCAGGGAGTTTAGCATCTCTCTCTGCCGGTGGCTGCTGCCACCCACTGTAGTTGTCAAGTTTGTAATCAGCACCCAAAGTCTGTCTTGTTGATAAGTCAAACCCATCTTCTTTGCCAAGCTTAAACTAAGCCATCACGTTTTGCAATGAGTGGAGGGAGGCACGTGTGCTCCATCCCAGCAGCTCCTGAGTTGGTTGTGCCCTCTGGGTGTAACTGGTAGAAGAGAGGGAAGCTATGGTGGCTGCAATTCAAAATGCCACACATGATGTATGTGTGATAGATAGATACATGCCTGCTAGCCAAGGTGCACATTTGGTACCTCACTGGGAAAGAAGGTACTAGAAAGGGCCAGCTGTGGCTGGGTTTATGCTATTCTCAAATTCTTTTTCTAAAAAGACATTTTTGGCAAATTTCAGCAGACGACCTCAATGTCGTCTTGTTTTTCCGTATCTGCTTCCACCTATGGATGGAGCTTCTTCCAGCCACCCTGTTCTTTGTGCATGCTTTTTACTCCTCCTGCTCTGGTTTTCTTTCCTCCCCTTGTTTTGCTTTTCCCTCCTGTGTGTTTGCTCATCTTTCAGGATAAAAATAGAGAGAAAACATCCAGGCCCTGAGAAGCAACGTGGCCATCGCAGGCCAAGGCCAAATCAGAAGTTCCTGTAAATCATTCTTGCTGAGGTTGTCCTTTGTGGGAAAGGAGCAGCAGGAGGGGAAAAATAACATACAGAGATGGAAAGTCACGGTGTTATTAAACAGATTGTGGTTTTACTACCGCCCACACCTTTGAATAAATGTCCTGTTGTTGCCTCTTTAGTTGAGAGGACAGGGCAGGTGGGGGTTATCAGCTCATTAGGTAGGTCAGAGAGAACCAATCAATAGATCTGGTTGTTACAGCTTCCCTTAGTTCTCACCAGCTTTTGTGTATGCACCTGGCTGGTCAGGACTGTGTGTCCTTGAAGATGAAAAAGAATATGCTTTGTTTAATTTGGCAAGGAAAATTGAGTATCCAGGATGAAACTCGGCAGGACTGTGTATCAGAGCTGGGCCTTGGAGGACATTGGAGTGTGTTTGGTGGAACCAGGAGTAGGTTCTCAGCCACTTTGTTGCTGGTGAGTGTCTTTTATCTTTGAAATTTGTCCCTTGCCTCCCCTAGGCTGTTGCAAGCAGGCTTAGAAGTGATGAATGAGTTCATGGTGAAGAGTCTTGAAGCTTCTGTTGCACTTGCAGTGTTTCTGTCTTAAGAAAAATTAGAGTGTAATGTATCAAACCTCAAAAGTTGGGCTCTCTTCCCAAACAAAGGAAGAGCACTTTATTTTTGCTCATTTGTCTTTATCTGTGATTTTGTCAGTCATTAGAAAGAGTTCTATGCTTTAAAAAACATTAATAATATTTGAATGTAGGTACGATGGAGTAAAGAAAGTTAAATTTGATCAGGAAACTTGTAGCAGATTTAAATGAAAACATGATTGCTTAAAAAATTCTTCTTCTTCTTCTTCAAAAAAAATCCCACCATCTTGCAAACAGGTGGACAGAGTGTGCTGCTGGGTCACCAAGGACTTCAGAAAAACGTTTCAAAATATCATTTTGGCAGTGGGTCTCTGTTCTTAGAAGTTTGTCATGGGCTGAGTTTGTAGTTTGTGGTTTAACAGACTGTGAACGCTGCGTAGTTTCAGCCTTTGAAACACAGCAGTGCTCTGAGAACAAAACAGTGTCATTTACAGTGTCAGTACCTTTTTCCAGTTAAAATATCAGGTTGTAGGCTCTCTCTGTCGAAAAGGCTTGGTCCAATTGATGAACTCAGTTACAAACTGACTGCTTCTCCAAAGCTTTTGTCTGTTCAACTCTCCAGCCTGCAAGCTTTCCTGGAACAAAGCTGACTTTTCTTCCAGTCTGTTTTTAAACACTCTTTCTCTGTGATAACGTTACTGTACTTTGATTGTGTCTTGCTTTCCTTCATGCTTTCAGTCATTTCAAAATGCAGTTTCAAATGTCTGTTGCGCCTCCTGGGTGGCTGTTCCCCTGTTCCAGCAGATTCGAGCACCTTTGCTAAAAGAAATAAAACTACCTGGATGTATTGCATCCTTTCTTATTTCTTTTACTTGCAGAAGAATTTTACTATTTAAGAAAGAATTTTACTAGTTCTAAAAAGAATCTGCAAATGCTCCTCTGTTCTGCTGCTGTTTGTTTGGGGTTTTGTGGTTTTTTGTGTGTTGTTTTTTTTTTTTTTTAACAAAACACATCTGTGTGTCTACCAACACCGTTACTGCTCTTCCCCTGAGGTTCTGTGGGGTTGCACCTGAGGGGAAAGCCTGCCCTCCTAACTAACTTGAAGCTTGAAAATTTCTTCCCCTGAGGTTCTGTGGGGTTGCACCTGGGGGGAAAGCCTGCCCTCCTAACTGACTAGTCAAGCTTAAAAATTGATTGTTGGCACCTGTTTCTCTCCTCGTACTGCAGTCTTTTTGCCGTGTTTTCTGAAGGAATGGGGCTAACCTGCAGACATGCAGCTCAAGTTGTTATGTAGTTGATATAATGAACTAAGGAAACATCTTGTGTTACACCCTTGGATCTCATGTATAGCAACTCGAGTCTCTGTTCAGATGAACTTTGCTGAGGGTCTAGAGCAAAACAGAAGGAGATTTGAACCTAGATAAGCCAGGATGCTATGGATGCAAGGGCAACAAAGTTGGTGAAGGGTCTGGAGCACAAGTCTTATGAGGAGAGGCTGAGGGAGCTGGGGTTATTCAGCCTGGAGAAGAGGAGGCTGAGGGGAGACCTTCTCGCTCTCTACAACTCCCTGAAAGGAGGGTGTAGAGAGGTGGGGGTCGGTCTTTTCTCTCAAGTCACAGGTGACAGGACAAGAGGAAATGGCCTCAAGTTCCACCAGGGGAGGTTCAGGCTGGATATTAGGAAAATTTTTTTCATTGAAAGGGTTATCAGCCATTGGAATGGGCTGCCCAGGGAGGTGGTTGAGGCCCCATCCCTGGAGGTGTTCAAAAGACAGGTTGATGTGGTGCTGGGAGGTATGGTCTAGTGATGGTGTTGCTTCTTGTTTGTTTTGCGGGTGTCTATTTTTGTCAGTCAGGTTGACGGTTGGACAAGATGATCTTTAAGGTCCCTTCCAACCTAGAAGATTCTGTGATTCTGTGATTATGGTCTCTGTGGGAATACTTCACATTGAAAGTATTGAAGGAAGAAAGCTTCCTCTGTGAGAACCAGCATCACTTCCATCAACATCAAATCCATTTTTATTGAAAAGCAAAGAAAAATATTTCACTTTTTAAAATCGCCTAAACCCCACCCTATGAATTTATGAGATTGCCTTAAATTTAGGGCTCTTTGGCACGACTATTCTATGTGCCTTCCCCTGTTGCCTTTTTGGGGATAGGCAACATAAATCTCGTACCACGTGGCTTCTCAGAGTATGCACTAGGGTTAAGTTGTCTGCATGAATATC